>NW_018236792.1:0-38529 GCF_001263595.1 Phalaenopsis equestris | reverse complement strand
CAAATGAAGGCATAAATGGTCCCATAAAATTTAATCCCCACACATAAAAAATTTCAACTTCCAATGTGTAATTTAGAGGCATTTCATTTCTTATAGAAATATTTCCTACTCACTCACATCGATCACATTTTTTAATATATTCATTAACCTCTCTAAAAATAGTAGGCCAATAAAATCCAGCTTACAAAATCTTATGTACAGTTCTATTTGTTCCAAAGTGTCCTCCAAATAAGGAATCATGACATCTTTCAATTATTTGTTGAGTTTCTTCATAAGGCACACACCTTCTAAAAATTAGATCTTTACTCTGTTGATATAAATATGATTTATCCCAAAACTAGAATTTTGAATCATAAATAAATTTATTTAATTTTTGATTCTTCACATCTGGTTGTAGAACATCACTAATAATATAATTTACTATATCTGCTTACCACTGTATATTCACTACATCAATATTATATAATTGTTCATCAGGGAAAGCTTCCAAAATTTATTTCCAAAATTTCATTTGCAAAATTATTTAATATTTCTTGTTCTAGTCTAGTCAAATGATTAGCTATTTGATTATCATTTCTACCATAAAATTGAACTCTTGCAGTAGAAGTATCCATCTAATTAATCTTGGTTTAGCATCATTATTTTGCATCAAATATTTGATAGCAGAATGATTTGTATGAACTATATATTTGGCTCCAATTAAGTACGATCTAAACTTATCAAAGGCATTGACTATAGCTAATAACTCTCTTTCAGTAGCCGTGTAATTAATTTGAGCATCATTTAGAGTTTTACTAGCATAATATATTACTTTAAAAAGTTTATTGTTCCTTTGTCCTAAAACGGCTCCAATAGCATAATCACTAGTATCACACATCATTTCAAATTGTTTCTCCCAATCAGGTAGAACTATTATAGGTGTAGTGATTAATTTCTCTTTCAACAGTTCAAATATTTTTATGCATTCCTCATTAAAATTAAATTTTGTATCTTTTTCTAAAAGTTTGCATAATGGTTTAGTTATTTTTAGAAATAATTTTCTATAAGGCCTTTAAAAACCAACATATCCTAGAAAACTTCTTACCCCTCTAACCGTAGTAGGAGGTGCTAATTTCTCAATAACTTGAATTTTTGCACAATCTACTTCCATGCAATTTTTAGAAATTTTATGCTCGAGTACAATTCCTTTTGCAACAAAAAATTATCATTTTTCCCAATATAGTACTAGGTTGATTTTTTCACATAATTCTAGAACTTTTTCTAAATTATTTAAACATAATTCAAAGGAATTTCCAAATACAAAAAAATCATCCATAATACTTACATTCCATGTTCAATTAAATTACTAAAATTTGACATCATACATCTTTAAAATGTCGCAGGTGCATTACATAGTCCAAAAGGCATTCTACGAAAAGCAAATGTTTCATAAGGGCTTGTAAATGTTGTTTTCTCTTGATCCTCAGCAGTAATTGGAATTTGATGATACCCTGTATATCAATCTAGAAAGCAGTAATATTTGTTTCCAGCTAATGTATCCAACATTTGGTCTAGAAAGGGTAAAGGAAAGTGATCTTTCCTGGTGGCCATGTTTAATTTTCTGTAGTCTATACAAATTCTCCAACTAGTAACTTGTCTTATTGGAATTAATTTATTTTTCTCATTTACTTCAACTATCACTCCTCCTTTCTTTGGAATATTGGGCTTAACCAAGCACTGAATTGGGCTTAACCAAGCACTGTCTGAAATAGGATATTTAATTCCAGCATCTAACCATTTTAAGATTTCTTTTTTAACAACTTCTTTTATTATTGTTTTTAACTCATTTCCGAATGAGCACTTGGTTCATGTTGATCTTCTAATAAGATTCTATGCATACAAATTGAAAGACCAATTCCTTTAATATCTGTTAAAGTCCATCCAAAAACCTTTTTATATCTTTTCAACATTTCTATTAATTTTTGTTCTTGAATTTTAGTTAAATGAGAAGATACAATAACAGACAATGTATATGAATCTCGTAAAACCACATATTCTTAATGGGCAGGTAATACTTTCAGTTCAAGTTCAGGTGGTTTAATACTTGAAGGAATAAGATTTTTATTATCATTTTCCAACAAGTCTAAAGCTTTTGTAATATTAAATATTACTTCTTGATCATTGACTCTCATTATTAATTTTCCTTTTTGCACATCTATCACAGCTCTCCCTGTTGCAGGAAATGGTCTCCCCAAAATAATAAGAATCTCTTTATCTTCCTCCATATCTAATACGATAAAGTCTACAGGAAAAATAAATTTATTCACTTTCACTAATACATCTTCTATAACTCCTTTAGGATAAGTTATTGATTGATCAGCTAACTGAAGCATTACAGTAGTAGGGGAAATCTCTCCTAAATCTAAATGTTTAAAAATCGATAGAGGCATAAGATTGATACTCACTTCTAAATCACATAAGGCTTTTCCAAAAAACTTTTCACCAATAGCACAAGGTATAGTAAAACTACTAGGATCTTTTAACTTTTCAGGAAGGTTTTTTTGAATAATAGCGCTACACTCTTCACTGAGTGCAACGGTCTCATGATCTGAAAAACTTCATTTTCTTGTTTAGTATATCCTTCATAAATTTCACATAACTTGACATTTGTTCCAAAGCCTCAATCAAAGGAATATTTCTCGTTAATTTCTTTAAGATTTCTAAAAGTTTTGTAAATTGTTTATCTTTATTCTCTTACTACAATTGTTGAGGAAACAAAGGTAGTGGTTTTTCTAAAGGAACTTGTATTGGTTCATTTTCATTATGGTTACTTTCAATCTCTTTCTTGTCCTCCTCAACTTTAGTTTCTCTTTGGATTCTTGTTTCTACTTCTTTTCCACTTTGTAATTGAATAGCTTTAATTTGCTCCTTTTTTTAATCTTTTGGATTAACTTCCGCAGTACTCGAAAGAATTCCTGAAAACTTGTTACTAAGTGCAATAGTATTATGTTCTAATTAATTTTCAATATTTTTAATAGCATCCCCTTGATTTTGTATTTTATTTTCCATGTACAACATTACTTCTTCCATCGTCAACTTCTTTTCCTTAACTTGTGGGTTAAGGTTAGAGTTAAATCCAGGAGGATAATAAGGCCGATAGTTATGGTTTCCTTGAATGTTTAAATTTCCTGAGGGATTCACCAAATTATTATAATATTTCCAACTAAAATTAGGTTGATTTTTCCATCCAGGGTTATAATAATTAGAATAAGGATTATTATTTTGATTATTTATAACATTCAAAGTTTCATAAGATGATTGATTATCAATTATCTATCCTAGTGAATTTTCCACTTATACTGGTGGTATTTGTGGTATTTGAGAAAAGTCCAAACCAATTTGATCAATCTTTTTTGATATAGCGGCAATTTGAGATGCTAAAATAGAAATTGCATCAGAATCATGAATACTAGCTACTCTCTTAGGATTTACCTGTTCAGAGGGCCATTGAAAATGGTTAGTAGTCATTTCCTCTATTAAAGAGTATGCTTCATCATTAGGTTTTAACATTAGTGGTCCACCTGTAGCAGCATCTATAATAGATCTCAGTGATCCTGTTAATCCATTGTAAAAAGTTTGAATTATTAACCAATCTGATAAAGCATGGTGCGGATATTTCTTAAGGAGATTGTTAAATCTTTCCCAGGCTTCATACATCGATTCCCCTTCAAACTGACAAAAAGATGTACTATCATTTCTAAGCTTAGCAGTTTTTTAGGGTGGAAAATATTTAGCCAAAAATTTTTATGATAGTTCTCCCCAAGTTCTAATAGGTTTAGGTTCTAATGTGTTTAACCAAGCTTTAGCTTTATCCTTTAATGAAAAAAGAAAAAGTCTAAGCCTAACAGCTTCATTCAGCACTCCATCATATTTAAATGTAGCACACAATACTAGAAAACTAGAAAGATGTAAGTTAGGATCATCAGTCGGTGTTCCCCCAAACAAATTATTTTGTACCATTTGGATAATAACAAGTTTATGCTCAAATAAATTATCAACTATAGTAGGGCTTTGTATACTAAAATAAATTTCATTTTTTGTAGGATTAACATAATCTCTTAAAGGTATCTGATAATGTTCATTTTCAGTTCCAAGGTTATGTGACCTTGTACCCATTTTGGTCAAAATTTCCAACTCTTTTTGTTGTTAGTAGTGCATTCTAATTCTGAATTGGAAGGTACTAAACCTTCAGATCCAATATTTCACATAAACAAATATATTAAGCAAAGAAAAATTTCTTAAAAATACTCTTAACTATATTTATGTGATGAAGTTATCTAATATGAAAAACATCTTTCCCACTACAATGAGTTTTTAGAAAAATGAGATGAGATAAATGGTTTAAATATGTATTGTGCCAAATAGGAGCAATTTTAATTCTTTATCTTGATTCAGTATTATAGAGAATCATTGGTTAATCTCAGGTTTAGTCCCTAAATCTGTGGTTAGGCTGGGAGTATACTGGCTCTCACTCCAGAGCTCCAACTTCTCTTCTCCTGAAAGCTAACGCTCGCTTTAGTTCTTAAACACTATGACCAAATTGAGGATTTTAGTCTGTCACCATAAAATTTAGTCTGTATGACCAAATTGAGGATTTTAGTCTGTCACCATAAAATCTCCAATTTTATGCCCAACAAAGTATATTTCCCTATTTATTTACACTTAATTCCATTAATCAAACACTCCTCCATAGAATTAAATGTGATTCTCACTCTGTTGTAGAACTCATGCTCCATTTCTCAAGTCATATGTTTCACAACATACTAAACCTTCAGATCCAGACGAGCGGTTTAGCAGAAGTATCTAATCATGAAATTAGGAGAATTTTAGAAAAGAGTGTTAATCCTAGTAAAATGGATTGGTCTATAGATTAGATACTGCATTATGGGCATATAGGACAGCCTGTAAAACACCTATAAGAATGTCCCCTTAGATATTAATTTTGGGAAGACTTGTCACTTGCCAGTTGAATTTGAGCATAAAGCTTATTGAACTATAAAAGAATTTAATTTCAATTTGAAAGAAGCTGATGAGAAAAGATTACTGTAATTGAATGAGCTTGAGGAAATCAATAATGAATCATACGATAATACGAGGATTTATAAGGAAAAGATGATGGAATGACATGATCAGAAGATAATAAAAAGTTAATTTGAACATGGATAGGAAGTTTTGTTATACAATATAAGATTGAAATTATTTTCTGAAAAATTGAAGTCTAGGTGGAAAGGGCCATTCAAAGTTATAAAAGTCTATCCCTATGGGGCAGTTAATATTGAAGACCCCAAGACTGGAAGAATATGTAAAGTGAATGAGCACAGATTGAAATCATATTTTGATGGTCAAAGACCAGCTTTTAAAAAGACAATAATGTTGGGTCACCCAGAATAAGACTGGGAATGTCAAGCTGACGACATTAAACCAAGCGCTTTGTTGGAGGCAACCCATTTGTATCATTGTTTAGCTTGTTTTTGAGTTTATTTTGTTTGAGATATTTTACCTATTTATGTTTATGTCTTTATGTAGTTTGTGTAATTGATAAAATATTTAGAAACATCTTTTTTTGCCTAAATTCTGGAACTGCGCATGATGCACCACTTTCCAGAGTGCTGGCGCATGATGCGTCAGATCGGTGCATGATGCGCCGCGGGCCAGAAAATGTTTAACACGTGTCAAATGGCAGTTTTTTTGTAGTTTTTGGCAGTTTCTTGTCCATATAACTCCTAAAAACCAACTCCAAACCATATTTTAGGGAGGGAAATGAGAGAAGTGTCACCATTTTTCAATTTCTATGGCTTCCCACTCTAGAAACTCCGCTAGATTTGGAAATTTCAACCAGAGAATGTTTATCAGTTTTGATGCACAGAAATTACATGATCGAGTTCTGGTGATGAAGAGGCTTATCAAAGAAAGGGTATTTGTGAATCGAGGATTCAACATGACAAATACTCTAGTAGAAGAGACTATTGCGCAGAGGCATTGGGAAGTGTTTTACTACACTACTATCGCTGTTGTTGTTCCCGTAGTAAAATAAGTTTATTTAAATCTTCATGGGATCAGCTATGGAATGATTTACATGCATGGTAGGTTTTTTCAAGTAACTCCTTTAAGAATAAACATAATGTTTATTTTTTAAAATGTGCCTATCTGCCATTATGCAAATTTTACCCCTACAAGAGAGAATATGATTGAACTCTACCGCTACTTTACAGATGAAGATGTTAATTGGGAGACCAGAGATGATGGAAATGTAAGGTTTCCCTCATCATTTTAAAATCCATTATCAAAAATCTGGCACTTCTTTATTGCATCGAAGTTACTGCCTACCATGAAAATTAGTAAGGTAACGAAGGAGAGTGTCATTCTAACTTACTGTATTCAAATAAAAAAACCTAATGATGTTGGAGCTATTATTGTAAAATCAGTTTTGGGTTTGATTGTGAATGGAACTAAAACTGAACTGGGACATCCATTCACTATTTTTTACTTTGTAGTTAAGCTCAAGTACCTTATGAAAGTTGGGAAAAGTGCTACTTCTTTGGAAGCCGATGGATCCAGAAGTCTACTGCAATTGTATTGGACTGGGAGATAAAAATGATATGAATGTACTAATGGATCAAGGATCTTAGAATTCATCACCTGCTTAGCCTTACTACAACTCGAGTGCACTTTCAAAAGGATCAAGAATATAGAAAAAATTGTGCAAAATCTCATGCACGTGATTGGTATATTACTGAAAATGTTTGATCATCTAGATTGATGATTGAAGGAACATTTTTAACATACAAGGCGTATTGAATATGGATTGGTAGGTATGTTCAAGAGACATGCTTGGATTGAGAAGGAAAATTTAATTGATGAATTTTCATTTTGACCCTTCTACAATCTGTATGTGCACTACCAAACGATGGGAGATATCCAAAAGAATGATCGTGAATTTGAACTTAATATATGCACGAAATGTTTTTTTTAGTACTGCTTGTTTTAGTTGTTTGTTATGTTGGATTGCATTTAGTTTTATTATTAAACTTATTCTATGTTTGAGTTTGGTGTTTTAATGTTTAAATTTCAATGTTAGGATATTTTGTTTGCTTAGGACACTGAGTTAGAGTTTGTTGGCATGAAAAATATTAGTTTGTAATAGCACGTATTTTATATATAAAAGTGAGTTGTGTGTTGTTTTTGAAAGTTTGGTGTTATTATGACGTTTATATAAGCTTAGAAAGCTTTATTTAAGTCAAATAAATGTTGTCGTAAAGCGCACCTGAGCAGATTTCCACAAAAACTGAAATCTGGAAAATTTGAGCTCTAGCACATGATCCGCTAGATTGGTGCATGATGTGCCAACTTACAGAGCCTTGGCGCATGATGCGCCAAATTGGTGCATGATGTGCAAAAGGTCCGAACACGCTATATTGCCTACAAACCCGTGAAATCTCACTGACAAACTCCATTTTAAGTACTTGAGTCATCTTCTACCTCAAGACCTTGGTCCAGGGCATCACATTATGGGCGAAAGAGAAGGATTCAAAGGCTTAAAAATATAGATTTCATCTTTACGTGGTAAGAGCTTCACTTTAAGTTAAAAAATTTTTATTTTAACCATAGATTTTGGGCGATCTAAAAATTGGAATTTTTGATGAAAATACTTGAAGAAAACTCATAGTGAAAAGTTTCTTACCAAATTATCTTGCTTGAGGAGTTAGATTTTTTGATTTAGTAATATATTTGGAATATATTTGGATTTTCATAAAAATTTTAAATGGCTCCCCGAGTTAAGAGAAGAAGGACGTCCAAGGACTTCAGCGCACGAAGATTTGTTAGTTTCAAAGCCCAATGCCCAACATTGTTATAATACTCAAATGGAGACCAAGAGAATGATCCACAAGCGGGTGTTTACAATCCCAAGTGGCAAGGTTGAAAGACTGATTCTTGCCAGGAATTGGGAAATATTCTGCTACTTTACTACCATAGCAATTGTCCCGATGGTTCGAGAGTTTTATGCAAACCTAAGATTCACTTCTGAAGATGACATCCTAGTTAGAGGTAAACAACTTGAATTTACTGCTGATCAAATCAATACTTTTTATGGTTTGAGGGGTGTATTTTTTGATGAATATGTTGTGTTTGTGATGACTGATTCATCACTAGAGGAAGTGATTGCATTTTTGACTGGTGGGAGAGGGTAATGGAAAATTAAGAATAACAAGATAGTTAACTTCCTTGCTTTCATGTTGACTATTCAATCAAAAATATGTCACAACTTCATTTCTGACAGACTATTACCAACAAATCATTTGGCTGATGTTACTAAAGATAGAGTTGTACTCAACTATTGCATTCAGAACGTGAAGGCAATAGATGTGGGTGCACTTATAGTTCAACATGCTCAAAGTATTGCTGGTAGTTTTGCAGCTGGAGGATTGGGATACCCTGCCTTGATTTTCACTCTATGTGAACAATCAAGAGTAGAATCCCATAGAAATGACGAGAGTTTGCAGCCACAAAATCCGATCGGGAGACATATGATTCAGAGAGTAGAATCATTTGTTGAATATAGAAGTGGAAGCAGGGATAGACCCTCTACATCTGTTTTAGGGGAATCTACTTCTAGATATGTATCACTTGAAGGTATTATAGATCAACATATGGATATAATAAATATTCAAACTCAGTTGTGAGAGATAGGAGCAAGTAATTCATATAATGATGAATATCAACAGAGGAGAGTTCAACACGATATTTATTTTAAAAATGCCATGGTAAGACACCTTAAGGGCGAACCTAATGTGGACTTTCCTACTTGCCTCAGTTTCACTCCCTATACTCCCATTCATGAAGAAGAAGAAGAAGAAGAAGAAGAAGAAGAAGAAGAAGAAGAAGAAGAATCAGATGATGAAGAGGAAGAAGATGAAGATTGATGTTTTATAAGTCTAGATTAGTTTATTTTTTATGTCTGTTTGTTGTTTGTGTTTGTATTGGGATGTACTTTTATTTGAAACTTGTTATAATAAAAGACTTTTTATGTTGTGTTGTGAACTGAATCTATAATAGTAATTATAGACTTTCACTTTTTCTGCATTTTTAGTATTTTCAATTTAGTCTGTCTGCATTTTTTGTATTATTAGTTTAGTTTTTCATTTTTTATATTTATGTTTTTAATTCTCAACAAGCTCTCTAGAATATATTATGTTTTATTTAATGCTTTAAAGTCAGTATGTAGTTTTACAGTTAGTGCCTGCAGTATACCAGAGCCCAGTTTCATAGTCAGAAATCCTCTACATGTCAGTTTTTTTTTTTCATGCATTTACTATTTTCTTTCACCTATTAAATTTTATATTCAAAATATTTTTAAAGTCATCTTAAAACTTAAGTTTGTGGGAAAGAAAAATTTTGTTTGAAAAGTAGTAAACTAAAGATTATTTGTCCTTAAGTAACTATATTTTTTAAAAATTCATTTAACATGGTCTGGGATATTAAGATTTAACTTTAAATAACTATACTTCTATTTATAAGTATTATGGTAAATTTAGGTAAGGATTTTTTAATGATGGAGGTCAATTCTAAAGTTGAAGATATTAGGTATGTTAGGATAAGACTATATTTTTCTATTTAAAGTAAGGGAAATTGTGTTTTTGAAGTGTTAAGAATTTTAGAGTTTCATGTAAGAAGGAAGGAATGAGACTTTATAAACAATCATAAACTAATATGAATTTATAAAGTAAAGAAAGGTATAGAGTTTTAACTTTAAGAAGAGGACAGTGAATTTCAAAATCATTGTAGGCTATCCAAATATAGTGATCCTCACTTGGAAAAGAAAAGAAAAGAAAGGAATCAAAAGATCCTAAAAGGAAAAAAAAGAAAAGAAAAGAAAATGAGGTGAGGCTTGAGGAGATGCCTAATAAAAAATTGGCTTCATTTGAAAAGAGCTTTATTAAATTTTCTAAAATTATATTGGAGTATTAGTAGCATTCGTAGTAAAGTTTTCATGAAGTGCTTTTTCATATGAAGGTCTAAAGGTCCTTAATATCACAAATTTCAATTCTTCTTTAAATGAATAGAGATTCAAAAATCTTCAATTTGATTGCTAAGTATTCCTAGACTTAGAACTTGAATATAAGCTATTAAAGGCTTTTTCTTAAATTTTGTTATTCTATTTAGTAAACTAAAGTATAGAAGTTATAAGTTAACATCTATCCTAAGCCTTATGCTTTTATGTAATAAAAGTGTCACTTAAGAATAAGTAACATTTAAAGTTTGGGGGATTTTGAGACACCTACAATATATAGTGTTTTTAAAATAATATACAATACACTAAAATAATATACTATTTTAAGTACCTATTTTATGCATATTTTTGGTGATATTGCACTTTAAAGAAGGATATTTTTGTGTTTTTGTTGGAGATATACTATTTTTAGGTATTTGGAGCAAAAATGGCAAAAAGGACTAAGTTTGGAGCAAAAAAAGCCAAATTTAGATTCTGAGAGCTGGCGCATGGCGATCGAGGCATTATTCGTCAAAGACGAGTTTTTCAAATTAAGGTGGGTCAAGATAAATTTTGTGCAAATTTTTAAAGGGACACTTGTTCTACACACCTCTTGGAGTAATTCAATGCATCTAGACACTTTGGAAAGTTCTTTTATAAAGGGATACGACTCTTGGATCAAATGACACATCTTTTGAATTAAAAAGAGTTGACTTACTTTTTTTGAATTCAAAAGAGTTGACTTTTGGAGGAATTTTTGGAGGGAATTTTGAATTCTTTTCCAAAGGAGGCAGCCCAAAATAAAAGAAGAAGACTAGAAGAGGCTAAAGTGGGGACGAAAAGAAGAGCTTTTGGGGGTGGTGTGAGAGTAGAGAGAGAGAAGAGGAGATTTTCTTTTAGGTTTGTAAGAGGAGAGGGAATGTGAGAGATTTCTTCTTCATTACATTTTTAAGAGAGAATTGGGAGTGATTGTAAAGAGAGAAAGGCTTGGGGAGAACTTTTAGGGATTTGCTTGGGAAGGATTGTGAGATAAGTTGTATTTTTATTTCTTTTGTTTTGTAAATTTGTTTTTATATATGAGATTTGTATTTTATTGTATCCTTCTCATGAATTCCAAGTTAGAATAGTCTTCTTTATCCTTCTCCCTACTTTGAACATATGGTTTTTGTGAAGAATAGATTTTTTTTTCTACAGTTTTAAATGATAACAGTTTTAAATGATGTTTTAAATGATAATAATTTGTAATGATTTGAACTTTGATCTTCATTTACTTTTTGATATGGCCAATTGAAATGTTAAAACTTGTTGAAAGACGTATGTTCTTAAATGTGATATGATTTGTACAACATAGGGAGAATCAATTTCATTTCATGGGAGAGTATGTCATCAATGGGATTGGTTGTTGGATGTAGAAATGGAGGTTTTATGGAGACAGATTAAAACCCCCAATTTGGTTCAATTTTTTGGAAACTAATGCGAGATTGTTTTTTCTCAGGGTAGGGAGTAGTGAGAGCTATAGAGTGGCAGCCGATATCCTCTTAACCTAAGCACGGAGTTAAGGACCAAGGTCTGGATTAGTCAGTGTTTGTTATAGCACTCGGTAGAGGGTAAAGAATATGATTGCTCCTATTTGGCACAAAATAGTTTTTATATATATATTCAAATGATTTCAATTTCTTCACAAACCACATAGTCATTGTAAAGGGGAAGGATGCTTTCTTAAATTTGAACTTTCCATCACAACAAAAACTTTGTTTAACTTTTGTAATTTTACTTTTGAAAGTTTAGTATTTAGTTTAGTTTAATTTATGTAATCTTACATATGCATTGTAATTAGCACTCACCTGAGTAGTCAATTTTCAAATTTTGCACATTACTTTTATTTTTTTATTTTTATTATAAAATAATTTCCATAATGTACTTTAGGATTTTCCATCTTCCTTGTGAGATCGATATCTAGGACTCCATTAGAGCCCTTTATTACTTAAAACATAGGTATACTTGCGTTGATATTTAGGAGAGATTTGGCAGTTTAAAAATAATTTTAAAGGATAAATTATATTTATAAAAAGAATTTTGTTAGGACTTTATTGCATATTTATTATAAATCAGCCTGCATCGAGTTTTTATTGGCACCGTTAAGTGGTGTCAACTTCATAAATATTTTCATATATAAATCTCCATGTCACAGACCAAGCCCTAATTTTCTATAACACACATAAGAGGGCTCCGTGACTTCTCTTGATCCCACATAGACTCTGAATGGATACAAAAGGACCTATATACACCAAAGTGGCACCCAACATGTCCAATTTTTTAGTTAGCCCCGGTCAATGGAAGATTCTCTCAAGTAACGATGGATCATCGCCTACCCTTATTTTGTGCCCCAAACATGTAACAGAGGTCTCAAATGGGTGTCTTAAGCTACGGGATGCTATGAATAAGCTGTGCATTATCTCAATCTACTCATGTGGACACCCTACAAGCATGACATAAAAATTGATGCCAATAGTGATTATCAAGTTACATGCATAAGGGTGAGTTTGGTGCCCTGTTCCTTCCACTTCTCATCCCCAAAACAGTGATTTTACTACCGCTTCATGAACGATTAGCTATTGATCGGCAAAAGCGAAAAGAGAGGGGTTGAGTGTGTTTTTCTATGGGTGTTCCATTCTGTGTGGTAAATGTTGTCCTTGCCAGCTTTAATTTGTGAAATTTCTAACTTATATCCTCTTAAATACCCTTCGTCCCCTCCCCTCATTCATCACCTATGTCTTTAGGGCAAAAACTTGGCCACGCGCTCCCTTCCCTCCATTTTTGATGTCAGCAACTTTATTAATTAATCTTTGTATATTTCTCTCGATCTCCATTCTGTGTGGTAAAGATTGAAGGCTTTTCATTTATGAATTTTTTTTTATTATCTAATTTTTTACTACTTCATTTCACTGTTTGGCTTTTGCTTCAAGGTGGTTTGAAGTTGCAATGCTCAATCAGAAGAAGTTATGGAATGAGAGATACATAAGCACTATTTTTTAAGTTTTCTGAGAGTTTATGTTGGAATTATTTTATATATTTTTGTTATGATATTAGAAGGTAAATTTTCTTATTGTTGTCTTTTTTGCAATCTAGAGAAAACAATTTGAGAGGAAAAATTTTAGCAATGGTTTTTTTTTCATTTGACAGATTTATACCATTGGAGATTTTGCAATCTAGAGAAAACAATTTGAGAGGAAAAAATTTAGCAATGGTTTTTTTTTATTTGACAGATTTATACCATTGGAGAATCTTATGTTCTGATGCAAACTAGAAGGTTATATATCAGATAAGCTAGCAACTTTTATTTTCCCTCTAGTCAATTTGGAGAAGTTAGAGAAGAAGTGATATATGTGCACTATTTTATTGTCTTTTAAAAATTTATGTTAAACTTGTTTTATATATTTTTGTTCTAATGTTAGAGGTTCAATTTTCTTGCTCTTGGCTCTTCTTCAGTCTAGAGAAACATTTTGAAGGGAGAAATGTTAACACTGGATCTTTGTATATTTGAAAGTTTTATGCCATTTGATAAGTGTATGTTATGTTGTAAACTAGAAGGTTATATGCCAGATAAATTAGCATTTTCTATTTTTATCCTGCTCAGTTAGGAGATGTTAGGGAAGAGGAGATATATGCATAATATTTGTCTATCTTCTTTAGAATTTATATTGGACTTGTTTTATATATTCTTGGTCTGATGTTAGTATGTCAATTTGCTTGCTCTTGCCTCTTCTTCATTCTAGAGAAACATTTTGGGAGGAGGGATTTTAGCACTGGTTCTTTTTCTTATTTGAAAGACTTATACCATTAGCGAAGCCTATGTTCTGATGCTTACTAGAAGTTTATATATCAAATAAGTTGGCAACTTCTATTTTCTTTCTGCTTAATTAGAAGAAGGTAGGGAAGCATAGATATATGTGCATTATTTTTCTATTTTTTAAAAAATTTATGTTTTACTTGCTTTATAAATTCTTTTTCAAATGTTATAATGTCAAATTGTTTTATCTTTCCTCTTCTTCAGTCTAGAGAAATTTTTGTAGAGGGAGAAATTTTAACATTTTTTCTTTTCCTTATTTGAAAGATCTATTCTGTTGGATAAGTCTATGTTCTGATGCAAACTAGAAGGTTATATTCCAAATAAGTTAGCAATTTCTCTCTTCCTCTTACTTAATTAAGAGAAATTAAGGAAGAAGACATATATGTGCACTAATTTTCTACCTTTTTAGAACTTAAGTTAGACTTTTTATATATATTCTTGTTATGATATTAGATGGTCAATTTTTTCCTCTCGTCTCTTCTTCCATCCAAAAAAGAAATTTGGGGAAAATAATTTTAACACTAGTTTTTTTTAATATATAAAAGATTTATATCCTATTTTTTGATGAAAACTAGAAGGTTATGTGTTATATAAGTTAACAGCTTCTATCTTCCTCATGCTCAATTAGGAGAAGTTAGGGAAGGAGAGATATATGTGCATTATTTTTCTGTCTTGTCTTTAATTTATGTAGAACTTGTATTATATATTCATATTATGATGTTAGCAAGTCAATTTGTTTGCTCTTGTTTCTTCTTTGGTCAAGAGAATCATTTTGAGGAGAGAAATTTTAGCGCTGGTTACTTTTTTTATTTGAAAGACATACCATTAGAGAAGCCTGTGTTCTGGTTCTAGAAGATCATTTTGCTTTCTCTTGCATCTTCTTCAGTCTAGATAAATATTTTGGGGGAAGAAACCTTAGCAATGGTTCTTTTTTATTTGAAAGATTTATATCATTGGAGAAGCCTACGTTTTGATGCAAGCTAGAAGGTTATATGTCAGATAAGTTAGCAGCTTCTATTTTCTTCATGCTCAATTAGAAGAAGCCGGAGAAGAAGAAATGTATGAGCAATAATTTTCAATTTTTTTAAGAATTTATGTTAAAATTGTTTTATATATTCTTGTCCTTATGTTATAAGGTCAATTTTCTTTCATTTACCACTTCTTCAGTCTAGAGAAACATGTTGGGGGGAGAAATTTTAGCATTAGCTTTTTTTTATTTGAAAAATGTATACCATTAGAGAAGCCTATGTTTTGATGCAAATAAGAAGGTTATATGTCACATATGTTAGAAGGAAAATTTGCTTGTTCTTGTCTCTTCTTCAATCTAGAGCAACATTTGTGAGGGAAGGGGCAGAAATTTAAGCATTAGTTCTTTTTTTTATTTGAAAATTTTATACCATTGGACAAGCTTATGGTTTGATACATACTTGAAGGTTTAATGTTTGATAAACTTGGAACTTCATGTTAAATCAAGAGAAACTATAAAAAGGAGATATATGAGTTCTATTATCCTATCTTTTTGAGGATTTATGTTTTTATATATTCCTGTTATAATGTTATATGGTAAATTTTCTTACCGTTGCCTCTTCTTCAGTCCAGAGAAAAATTTTTTTGGAAGAAATTTTAGCATAGATTCTTTTTTTATTTGAAAAACTTATATCATTGGAAAATAATATGTTATGATGTGAACTTTAAGGTTATATGCTAATAAGTTAGCAACTTCTCTTTACCTCCTGAACAATTTTCCTGTCTTTTTGAGAATTTATGTTGGACTTATTTTATATATTTATGTTTTGATGTTAAAAGGTAAATTTTCTTGCTCTTGCATCTTCTTTAGTCCAAAGAAATGATTTGGGGGAAGAATTTAACCACCAATTTTTTCTTATTATTTGAAATATTTATACCATTAGAGAAGCCTATGAACTGATGCATACTTGACAGTTATATGTCAGATAAGTTAGCAGCTTCTATTTCCCTCCTACACTGTTTTTCTTTTTCTTTAAGAATTTAGGTTGGACTTATTTTATATATTCATGTTTTGATATTTAATGGTCAACTTCTTTATTGTTGCCTCATCTTTAGTCCTTAGAAACACATTTTAGAGAAAAATTTGAGCATTGGTTCTTTCTTTTTTTAAAAAAAATATATATACCATTGGGAATGTCTTTGTGTTAATGCAATAGAGAAAGGTTATACAATTGTTATTCAGAGTAATGATGGAAAATAACTATAAAAGTGCTCATTTAATCACCATTTGTCAATTCTATAATTGACAAGCAAGTTTTGCCACGGATACTATTTGTTCTTAGATTGCACGTACAAGTGTTTTTATGAATGAAAAAAATGGTGATCATGGATTGAGTCTTCTTTGATTAAGAGATTTTAATAAGATATAATGGTTTGTTTGAGGAGCCACTTTGGCTAACATGATTGAACAAGAGGAAAATGGATGCTGATAACTTATATATCATTTGATTCCCAAGTTTACATAAAAACAAAGACTTTCTCCAATGCTATAAATCTTTCAAATAAAAAAACTAGTAAATTTCTCCGCACAAAATATTTTTCTGGATTGAAGAAGAGGCAAAAATAACCAAATTGACAATCTAGCATCAAAATAGGAATCTATAAAATAAGTTGACATAAATTCTTAAAAAGATAGAAAAATAATGCTCATTTTTCTCTCATTCCATAACTTCTCTTGATTGAGCATAAGAGAGATAGAAGTTCCTAACTTATCTGATATGCTTCTTGATTTTTATTTGATCTTATTGCTTTGGTTTGTATGTGGACCTGTTGGTTTCTTGGGTTGGTGCAAATTTCCTTTTGTAATGAAGATTTTGGAGTTTGTTTTGGTGACACATTTCACTTTCTTGTGAAATATTTTCTAGAGAATTGATGGAATAAAACAAATAAAAAGGCTAAACTGATTACCAATTATGAGTTAAAAAATTTACCTTATAGTGTTGTCACGATTGTTTCTTGGTCTTTAAGCCTAAAGTACACAATTAGTGATTTTGGATGTAGTCATTTTTTTATATCATGTCTTTGATTTTAAGTTTTACTTTAAATTCTTTTTTACCATATATTTTTTTGTCTTTAAGTAATGTTTCATCACATGCTAAAAAATATTGTTCAAAAATCATTTTTTATTTATTGACATATCAGATAGGTAAATAAAAGGAATGTGAGATATTTGTTATTTGCAATAAAGAAATGAAGAAAATTTTCTGTAATTTATATTTGATGAAGGTAGAAAATGGAAATAGACTGACCACACATTAATAAGAAAGGTTGGCAAAATATCATGGAAAAATTTCAAGAAAGAACTGATATACTATTCGATAAAACTCAGTTGAAAAATAAATGTGATCAACTTAATAAGGATTGGAAATTGTAAAAGAAGCTAAAAAGATGGGCTAATGTTTTAGGGTGTGACCCTATTTGGAAAATAGTGGATGTACCAGAGGAGTAGTGGTAATTTAAAATTCCAGTCAGTAAAAACTCTTATATTGAATTGTAACTATTTTAAAATTTTTCTTCTTAAAAATTAAATTTGTCAATTCTAGGTATTGTTGAACTCAAAAAAATTAAGACTTGTAGGCATTGACACAGAGCTAGAAGAGAAACTAAACACTTTGTTTCTTGGTGTTATGACAACATGCATCAATGTCTGGGCTATAATAGAGGAGCTCACCCAGAATTTGGATGAGTCCAAAAGTGCTTAGTCCAATGAGGTCTAGGAGGAACCACCACAGGAAAGAGAGCAGGGGGAGCACTGTTAGTCCGAACCTCATGCGTCTTCAGCCTAGAAGAGAAAAAAAAACCAAGTTTGAGAAGCACCCTTATCCAAGCAGATCCCATAGATGGTGACAAACTACACCAGTATCACATCTAGTGCCTGCACAACTCTGCATGTGTATCTGACTATGATACATGTTGTCAAGATAATTGATTCTATTTCAAAGATTTTTTATGACATGCTCATCTACTTATTTATTGTAAGACTTCTTAAAGACCAAAATAAGCATGAGGCTTCCTTTACAATGTTTCCAGAATGTAGGATTTCTTACCTCCAATATTTCTTAAAGAATCTAGCTATATTTTATTTGTTATTACTATTTTAGATTGCTTGTTTGTAATAATTTACGTTTCCATCATAAAATATGGTATGTTTCAAATATCTTTGGCATTTCAACAATTATTGATTTACAAAATTGCACCGCTTTCATTAAGAGTCATTTAAACATTTATCTATTATTCCATCATAACATGTTTTTTTAATAAGTCCAACAAACTTCTTTCAGACAAATGGGCCCACCAAATGAATATAATATTATAGAGGTAGCCGAGAGAGCAACCATCCTTACTAGCATAGTTTATTTTATCGATTAGTATTATTAGAGAATTCTGCAGATAACTAGTGTGTCATTTAGATCTTTGGGTGTCCAAGCACTATTTATAGCATGTTCCAGATGTGAAAAACTATATTTTGTGATTTACTAGATGAATTGTAATTCAAATATCATTTACATGGATCTTCATGATTTACATCTCGAGAAGTTCTATCCATCTTGTTTTTTCATTATGTCAAACCATGTGTTCATTCTTGTTGCTTCTAAGTATTTTTAGCACTCCACAAAAACAATCATTAGGTATATCCAAATTAGAGTAGACTTTTTAGTGAAAATGTCTACCGACATTGTCAAACCACTAGAACTTACTTTTGTACAAACACCTCAAAAAATCCTTAGTGATCTAAGAAACATGTCATTCTTCAGGGTGTTAGTGTCTCTACATATTCTAACATTAGTAAACAAAAAAAATTAGAAATATTCTATGATCTAACAAGTTCTATGCTATTATAAAATTGTATATATTATAACACTTTTGAGCCACATTGGGCCAGCTAACCAACATTGGGCCAAACATTCAGTGCTTGATTGGGACTTTAGTACAACCGAGTATAACACTTTTGAGGGAGAAGACAATCAGGAGATGATACAGTTAACAGAAGACATTACTAATGCTTTGGTGAACTCATTGATTGTATTTATGTAGCATCACCTACTTATTTATTGGTCATGATTCATGTTTTAGAGAGACGTTGGATTTGTAAATTTACATTTTCTAAATCTTTGTATCAATTTCTATTATATCTTTCTTTATGTGTCTCAATTACCTTTTATTTTTATTTTTATTTTTGTTTCTATCACATATCTATTTATTATTTGCTAATTGAAACTGTTATGTATCATAATAACAGGAAATATGAGTTCAAAAGCATCAGATACATCAAGATTTTTGTTCTATCATTGTGGTGATAGGTGTGTTTAGTAACAATCAAGAAGAGATTACAACTAAATGAAAAGATTTTACTCTCATCCCAAAAATAAGTCTCATGAAAAAAGCAAATTTTTTTGGTTTGGTTGATGACACTAATGAATTTTCTCTAAACCGCGATTAGGTAAGAAGAGCTGCTGCCATGAAGAGGAGATTATCCTAAAGTATTATTTGTGAATACATAAACTCAAATGTCATTCTAGGCTTAGTGGTTACTATGCTATTATAGTTATATGCGTTAAATATGGATCACTTTTTTATGTATTTGAGAATTTTGCATTGTATTGATATTATTAGACAGTAGGACCTCTTTTTGTTATTATGTCGTAATTAGTTTGAAAACTGCAATTATTTGAATATATTACATATATAAGGGCAAAATAGGCTTTCTCATCAAAAACAACAACAATACAATATTTCTCTCAATCTGACTTATGCTTCTTCATCAGCAGCTTTTGAACAGTTCTTAAGAAGCTGCTTCTCCAAGAAGCAGCTTTTGCTGCCCAGAACTCGACATTCGCAGTCGCCACCAATTCTTGTCATGTCATAATGTATGTCTTTTGATTGAAAAGAGTCGCCACTCTGTTTATATATTTTTATTGCTCTCTCATTCTTTTGAATCATGTCAAGGATTTTAAGATTTTAAGAAACTAGGATAAGGAAAGAAAAGGGCTAAAATTAGAGAACATGAAAAAAAAATGCATAAAGGATTTTTCATTGTGGTAGTCATTATAGAGAAATGGTTTCTCATATAAGGAAAATCACATGAAAAATAAATAACCAGAGATTTTTGGTGTATCACTCAATTACATCTTAAACAGTTAAAAATATCTAAGAAAACACATAATTCTTGTTAACACTCGTTCTCCTAAGAAATGTTAAGGTCAAGGAAAAAACATCAAATGCCTAATTCCCAAGGTACTAAATTTTTAAGAATTTGATTCTTCCCTAAAGGTTTTATTTTTTTTTGTTCATGTCATGCCATGTCATTTTGTTTTTTATTTTGTTTTGACTTGTTTTTATTATGAAATTCTGCTTCTGAATGTCATCCTACAAAACAGAGTTAGCACACCCTATAACATGCAAAGAAAATTTAGAGCAAAATTTTGTTTTCATGTCTCCAATAAACATGTAAAACAAAAAATGATTAGCATAAAATCATGTCTTCAGATTTATCAAATTTAGTTGGTTATTTAATAGGTTGAATAATTTTTAAACGACCCGGTCAAGTTGTATATGGCTCCATCGTCCCAGGGCCATAAAAATATTCAGATTTACTTAGTCTAAATGGTGTTTAAATCAGGACTGGAAGATTCTTGTCAGCAACCACAGATTGCATCATCTAAGAAATCTTTGTAAATCTGAACACAGAGGTTCAAGTTATGTTCACTGATCTTTGTTCATTAAGGTTCTACTTAAGTTTTAATGTCTTTTTTGGTGAAATTTAGGTCAATTATGTCAGTAAGTTAAATTTTTATGATGTTATTTTTTTAGATTTGATGTTGATTAGACCTGAAGGAGTTTAAATGAAACCTAAGACTTAGGTCTAATGTTGGTGAAACTTGAAAATTTGATGTCATTTAATTTGGATAGATCTTAAGTCATGAAGATGATCTAGGCTCAATGTTGGTAGAACCTAGACTTTGAAATGGTTTAAGTCCAATGTGGATAGGACTTAAGTTGTTTTAGGTTCAATGTAGGTAGAACCTAAAGATTGGAAACGGTTTAAGTCCAATGTAGTTAGGACTTAAGTTGTTTTAGGTTCAATGTAGGTAGAACCTAAAGATTGGAAATGGCTTAAGTCCAATATGGGTAGGAATTAAATTGTTTTAAGTTCAACATGGATTGAACTTATTGTTTGAAATGATTGTATGTCCAATACATGTAGGACTTAAACTTTATTTAGATCCAATGTAATTGAGATCTAAAGTTGATTTAGGTTCAAGTTGGTTTATGCCTAAAATTTGAAATAGTCTTAAGTTCAATATGGTTAAGACATAGAGTTGGGTCGATTTAAGTTCAATCTAGGTTTAACTTAAAATATAAGATTTAGCTCAACTTTAGTTGAACCTAAGATTTTAAGTTGGATCAGGTTTAGTTTGAACCTGAAGGTTTGATTTGAGTGAGGTTCAAGTTGGTTTAAACCTGGAGGTTTGTGTTAAGTCCAAGTTGGATTGAACCTAAGAGTTTAGGTTGGATTAGGCCTAAGTTGACTTGGGTTTAAGTTGGATTGAACCTAATTGTTTGAGTTGAGCCTGCTTCAAGCTATTTTGAACCTAAGATTTGGTTAACTTGGGTTCACGTTGGGTTGAACTTAAGTTTGAAGTTGAGTTAGGTTCAATTTATGTTGAAAATAAGGTTGATGTCGACTTGGGTTCAATTTGAGTCGAACCTAAGTTAGAGGATTGATTTAGATTTAGTATATGTTGAGCCTAAGGTTAGATTGAGGTTTAAGGTTAATTAATCCTAATTTTGGTAAGGTTTAATTGATTAATTAGACCTAAATAGGGTTTATAATTCTAATTAGGGTTTATGGTTAATTAAACCTAATTTAGGTAAGGTTTAATTGATTAATTAAACTTAATTTGGGTTAATTCTAATTAGGGTTTATGGTTAATTAAACCTAATTTAGGTAAGGTTTAATTTATTAATCAGATTTAATTAGGGTTAAGTCTAATTAGGGTTTGAGGTTAATTAAACCTAATTTAGGTAAGGTTTAAATGATTAATTAAACTTAATTAGGTTTAAATCTAATTAGGGTTTAGGATTAATTATACCTAATTTAGGTAAGGTTTAATTGATTAATTAGACTTGATTAATTAGACTTAGTTATGGTTAGATCTAATTAGGGTTAGGTCTAATTAAGGTTTAAGGGTAATTAAACCTAATGAAAGTAAGGTTTAATTGATTAATTAGACTTAATTAGGGTTAAATATAATTAAGGTTTAAGGTTAATTAAACAAAATGTAAGTAAGGTTTAGTTGATTAATTAGACCTAATTAAAGTTAAATATAATTAGGGTTTGAGGTTAATGAAACCTAATGTAAGTAAGGTTTAATTAGGTCTAATTAGGGGTTAACCGAATTAGGGTTTATGGTTTTGAGCCTAATGTGATTAAGTCTATGAAGTTAAAAATTAATTAACCTAAAAGGTGGTTTAAACCTAACTAAGGTTTATGGAGTTAAACTTAACATACTTAAGGTTTAACTAAGTTTAATTAGGTCTAAATATGGTTTAGACCCAATTAGGGTTATTTTGAGTTAAACTTAATGTAGTTAAGGTTTAACTAGGTTTAATTAGGTCTAAATGGGGTTTAGACCCAATTAAGGTTTGTTAAGTTAAACCTAATGTAGTTAAAGTTTAACTAGCATTTAATTTGGTCTAAATGTAGTTTAAACCTAATTAGGATTTGTTGAGTTAACCCTATTGTAATTAAGGTTTAACTAGGTTTAATTAGGTCTAAATGGGGTTTAGACCCAATTAAGGTTTGTTAAGTTAAACCTAATGTAGTTAAAGTTTAACTAGCATTTAATTTGGTCTAAATGTAGTTTAAACCTAATTAGGATTTGTTGAGTTAACCCTATTGTAATTAAGGTTTAACTAGGTTTAATTAGATCTAAATGTGGTTTAGACCAAATTAAAGTTAGTTAAGTTTAACCTAATGTACTTAAGATTTAACTAGGTTTTAATTATGTCTAAATGTGATTTCGACCTAATTAGCGTTTATTGAGTTAACCCTAATGTAGTTAAGGTTTAACTAGGGTTTAATTAGGGTTAAATGTGGTTTAGGCCTAATTAGGGTTTTTTGAGTTAAACCTAACGTAGTTAAGGTTTAACTAGGATTTAAGTACGTCCATATGTGATTTAGACCTAATTAGGGTTTGTTGAGTTAAACCTAATGTAGTTAAGGTTTAACTAGGGTTTAATTAGGTTTAAATGTGGTTTAGGCCTAATTAGGGTTTTTTGAGTTAAACCTAACGTAGTTAAGGTTTAACTAGGATTTAAGTACGTCCATATGTGATTTAGACCTAATTAGGGTTTGTTGAGTTAAACCTAATGTAGTTAAGGTTTAACTAGGGTTAATTAGGTCTAAATGTGGTTTAGACTTAATTAGGGTGAGTTAAACCTAAATTTGTTAAGGTTTAACTAGGGTTTACTTAAGGCTAAATGTGATTTAGACCTAATTAGGGTTTAAGGTGTTAAACCTAATGTAGTTAAGGTTTAACAGGTTTTAATTAGTTATAAATGTAGTTTAGACCTAATTAGGGTATATTGAGTTAAACTTAGTGCAATTAAGGTCTAACTATGGTTTAATTAGGTCTAAATGTGGTTCAGACCTATTTTGGGTTTAAGGTGTTAAACCTAATGTAGTTAAGGTTTAACTATAGTTTAATTAGGTTTAAATGTGGTTTATATCCAATTAGGATTTAAGATGTTTAAATTCACCTAGATGGAACCTAAGTGTCTTTGTTTGGTTTAGCTTAGATTCAGATTAAGTTTAGGTTGACTAGAGTTGAATGTTTTGTCAATTTTAGTCTATGCGGTTAAACTTAATGGTCTTTGAGGAGATGGTTAGACCTATGTCATTCACGTCTAAAGATCAGGGTTTGGTCAACCCTATAAGTCACTAAAGGCTAGTGCCCAAGCCTAAATAAATCTAGGGCTAAATATGTAACTTTTAGTTTTATAATTTTGACCCTAAAGAAGAAATGTCATTTTTAAATTTTTAAATGGTTAAAAATTTGTCATTTTAGAGTTCAAATATGCCACTCTAAGTTTTCAAACCATTTCTAATTTTAATTTCCAATTTCTTCAATTTTTATATTTTTTTTAAATAATCGCAAATTTTCAGAGAAATTAGGAAATTGAGTCTTAGGGAGTCTTTCTAACCTTGTAAAAATCATGGGAAGTTCCTAAGTGCTTAAAAAAAATTGCCCGCTAAAATTTTAAGCCATGGTGAAATGTCTACATGCATGGAGAATCAAAAAACTCAAAATAGTGTTTAATTAATTTAAGAAAATATGCATCAAATGGACTTCAAAATAATTCCACATTGTTCTCCTCATTGTCTTGAGTTGAAGGGTATTTTTATTTTATTTTTTTTATTTTTCTGTGAAAAGATATGAATTTTTGAAGATTTAAGCATTTTCTGTATTTTTTGAATTTCCTACTTAAAGGAAATAACATGCGGCGGTGACTCAAACCTTGGACGCTCTGAATATGATGAGGCACGGTTCTATTGGCTAGATTTTTACATGTGGAAGCCACGTTGCCCGAGGTTTGAATTGCTTTGGATGGACAATTTTGCAGTCTGACTCCATCTTTGTCGTCCATTTTCAATACATGGAAATGAACGGCATCAGTTCATCGTCCCAAAGGGAGATGAACCGAGAGTCGTCCATTATTTGGCTCAAGATCTCTCTAGATCTTTGACCAAACTCAATTCTTTTTGTTTCCAGAGGATCAAATCTTATAGAAGAAGACATCCATTGTCAAGAATTTATACTTCACTTCACATGTGTGGAAACTCATCCCGACTTTTTATATAGATGTTTATTGTGATGTATGTGATTATATGCTTAATTTCTTTACGAATGATTTATATTTTGCAAAAAAGTCAAAAATTGATCCAAAGAAAAAGCTAAGTAAATTTTTCACTATGAAGCAAAGAAGAATACAGTGATAATATTTAAATATGGGATACTACGCAAGTATACGTATTATTATCAAGTAATATAGGATTTTTTTATTAAGCCCCAAATGTCAAACCAATAGGGAAATCTGGCAATATGCACTTTGGAAAATTAGAAAGTTTAGATAACAAAAATCCTACTTAGCAAAATATTCTTTCTTAAACTTAAAATGCTATAATAGGAATGAAAATTTGATTCTTTTTTGTAATTTTTGAGAATTGAAAATAAAGTAAGCAACTAATTAACTTAACTAAATATTTGCAAGATGAAGGCCATATAAGTGAAATATATTTTTCCTTATCATGAATCGGTAACAAGTATAGAAATTCTGTTATGAAAGTACTCTAAATGTGCTATGCCAAATAGGAGCAATAATATTATTACCTTTACTAGAGATGTTATAAATAACATTGCCTAATCTATAGTTTGAATAGTTTGGAAGACCAGTTAGGTAGGGAAGATACTAGCTCTCACTCTAGAGTTCCCTATTCTCCCTCCACCTGGGGCCTAATATCTTTTATCAAAACTTAAAAATATAAATCAAATTGGGGGTCTAGCCTGTCACTCTAAAGTCCTTTAATTCTACACTCATGAAAGTTTATTTCTCTATTTATTTGCACTCAACCCCATGAACTACATTCCCATCCATGAAATCAATATGTCTTACCATTTTTTGATTGAGACAATACCATCTCAGATCTTACATGTTCTCAAATTAGTTATTAACATCTTAATTGGCCAAATCATCAAGTAAATGAAGTACAAGGTTTTAAAGCAACACAAATCTTCCAACATTGAAGTCTAATAATTCACACAATTTTCTTTCAACACTTAATCAATTATCATTTTAAGGAAAAGATAAATAAAACTACTCAGAATCCATGGAGAAAACACAAACCACACATGAGTTTAAAAGTAAAAATCATGCACACAAACAAGAATTCTAAATTAAAACCAAATGTAGTCTGTAGTCACAAAGATAAACACTAGTCACAAAGATAAACACTTCTCTCAAATCCTCTCCACCAAATGTCTTGAAGTTCCTTTAAATTCTCTTTCTTCACTCACAATACAATCTAAAACTTAAAATTACATAAAAGTGGCCGGCGGCGACGGCAGTTACTTGGATGGATGATAGTTATTGGATGTGTCTTCTTCCTTTGATGATCCAAGTCTTCTTTTATAAAAATCTAAGGGGTGGATCATTTTTCATCCATTTGATTGTACCTGAAAGAAATATACACAAACACCTTTCTCTTTTTAGTATTTTTCATCTATTTGATTGTATCTGAAAGAAAAAAACCCAAATACCTTTCATTAAAGTGCAATATCTCAAAAATAGGTATAAAAATGTGTATAAAAACACTATATATTTTAGGTGTATCAAAATTCCTCAAATTTAAAATGTTACTTCTCCTCAAGTGATCCTTCAATCTTTAAAAACCAACATAAGTAGATGATGTATATGAGTTTCTTTAGGAGTTACCATAATTTTGATATAGAAATATAATAGTCCAATTTAGAAAAAATATTAGTAAATGAAATCATCTTAGAGTTTAGAAATTTTTAATGTTAAGAAATATGAAAATATGAGTTTCTATCTAATTCAAAAATATTGTAGATTCTCCAAAAATATAGTTTAGGTAATTTATTTTCTCTACTTAAAATTTTTTATTAAGCATAATTTTACTTACTATATTATATCCTTAAGCTAAAGGGTTTCTCAAATCTTTATACTTTAAGAAGATCATATGTGGAACCAATTTTTGATTAGGCACTAATTCTCAAGCTTCTCCTTCCTTTTTCAA
Organism: Phalaenopsis equestris; assembly: GCF_001263595.1. Taxonomy (NCBI): domain Eukaryota; kingdom Viridiplantae; phylum Streptophyta; class Magnoliopsida; order Asparagales; family Orchidaceae; genus Phalaenopsis; species Phalaenopsis equestris. Next base: position 11,808 of record NW_018236792.1, on the reverse strand, counting down.
ATTTTCTTTTCTTTTCCTTTTACTTTTTTTTTCTTTTTCTTTTTTTTTATTTTTCTCTTTTTTAGGCAAGAATTACTATATCTGGATAGGCCTTTAATGATTTTGAATTCCACTCTCTCTTCCCTAAAGCAAAATCCTAATATAAATCCTTTACTTAAAAATATAATAATAGTTTTGAAAATTATGTTCAATAAAAGAAATTTAAGGTTTGAAAATAAAACTCTAACTTTTCTATACTTTTCAAAAATACAATTTCTCCTACTAAAGATAGTTATACTATACTTATCATTTTCCACACTAAAAATTTTTAACTTTAAGTTTTTCTTCATTACTATAAATTTTAACTAAATTCTCCTACTCATTTCTATATTCAAAATTTTACTTCCCTAATATAACTTCATATACATGATCATTTTTTCTCAAATAAAAATCAAATTTATTTGAAATACATTTGAGAACAAATAAATTTTAAGTTTTTAGTAAACTTTTCAGCCCTACCCCAAACTTAAATTTTTAGTAGAATAAAACATTTTAGCATCATATATAAATATTGGTAGGAATGAAAACTAAAAATAACATGATAAAAGGAATTTTTATATCCTAAATATGCAAGTACAAAAATTAAAATTAGGAATGAAAATTAAATTGATCAAATTTTAATTTACTTAACATATAAAGATTGATTGGACTTCTATACAGTGGAGTATAACATAAAAATAAACAAACACACTAACAAACATGCATAACTGCAACATAAAGAAAAATATTTGGTAGTAAATTGTAAACTTTAAACATGCAACTTTTAAGTAACAAGTTAGTTATATTCTTAAACCTTCCTAAGATCCAAAATTTATTTCAGCATCTATTAAATAAATACAATAAACAACACAATTAAAATAATTACTACCACAAAATCATAATAACTACTCACAAAAACATAAATACATCATAGTAGTATCTAATGAAATAAAACACAACAAAAACTAATAGCCTCAACAAATACAACGCTAAACACAACAAAAAGTACAGAATATCTACATCATCAAGAGTTCACAACACTACATAAACTAAAAGTCAAACAAAACTATAGATCCAGTCTAATCATCCTCATTCTTTTCATCACTCTCATCACTATGCCAAGGATTTGTAGGCTCATATGGTGGATATCTTGAATATTGAGGAAAAAGTACATCTTGGTTATCTCTCCTGAGGCTTTCCATAGCTAAGTGTATTCTTCGTCATAATCACTATGTCTCCCCATGTATCCATTCATATGCTCTGCAAAATTTTCTAAATTTAATGCCTTATCTGCAGTATAGTTAATGTTATCTAAAATCCTCTGCAATAGTTGTGACTGAGAATCAGATCCAGAAGTCTGACCTTGTGATGTAATAGCATGCAAAGTGGAAGCTCGAGATGTCGAGTAGTAAAACTACTAGAAAATCTTCCTCTCCAAAAAAAATGGAATGATGTGAATAAGATTTCACATTTACACAGTAATGGGCTTAAGAGTTTGCAAGATCTCTTCTCAAATATCAAATCTAACTCCAGCCTGCTCGCATAATGAAAAGATTAAGGATGAAAATCCCAAACCTACAGTAGTAGCGGTGACGGTAGAACTGGTAATAACATTATAAATCAAAGCTCCAATGTTGATGGGCTTAAACTACTGGATACAATAGTTCAAATTTGCTCAATTATGAGTCACTTAACTAAGATGATTGGTAGGCAGCAGACGAGAAGAAGGAAATAATGCCATGACTTTGCAGTGGAATCCAACTTCTAAGTGGAAAAGTTAACTCTCCTTTCCTTCGTAATTTTCCAAAGCTCTCTCCCAGAATCAAAGATGAAATGATCTCTTATAGCTCCTCCTCTGTAGGACTATAGTTGGAATAAAAAAATAAAGTGCTTGGGGCATATGATAAAACTGGTTTAACTCACCTTGACTCCTTCTTCTACTTTGGGGAGATTCACATAGAACTCTTGCACCAAAGAAATTACTGCTATGGCAAAAAAATAATAGAACTGCTCCTACTGGTGGTGAACAAGAAGATCTTCTATAGCTCCTCTCAGACTTTTAAAACAAAGCTCAAAAATTAACTTTCTCGATTGTAATGCATCACTGTATCGATCCCGGGCTCTAGCACTAACAAACTTTCTTGAATCGAATTGGGACTTTCTCTTATTCCTTTTCATTCTTGGTGCTATTTCTAAAAAAATTATATAAAATTCACAATAAATTCCAAATTCAATGTTAAATTACTAAACTTAACTCCTAAAAGCTTAAACAATCAAATCCATGTATTTTCCATAGATTTTTCTCAAATTTCCACCATGAATATTGATTTTTGAGTAGCTCAAGAATGTGCTCAAAATACATGGTGACAATCTAAAATTTTTACATAGGAGTGAAGCTCTTACCTCAAGGTTATTAAATCTAGTAATTTTTGCTCCAAACCACTAGGAAATCTCCAAAATAGGTGTGCCCTAACTTCAAAATCACGAAAACCAGAGGAAGAAGATGAAGATGAGGTACAAAAATGGTGATTTCAAACCGAATCGTCACTTAAAAATCATGCGCAAACCGATTTACCTAAAAAAAATTTTGATTTTTTTGAATTAAGTGAAATGCACTCTTAGCCTAAGTCAACCAACCCTACATGGTCTCATAACTCTTTAATAATTATTTTCTTCCCTCTCAACTCTCTTCTTACTTAAGATTCATCAATCTATACTAATTCGATTCAACACAAAATAACATTAAATTTCACATAAACAGACACTTATATTCATTTATGAATAGTTACAAACATTTTTAATACATAGATGCTCAATCCAAATAGTCTTGGATGAGAAATATCCTAAACATAATCACTAGACAATCATCACATTGATAACATACTAAACACACTTAACATTAACAATCAAACATTAAACACAAACACTAAATCACAAACTTAATTCCATTCTCCATTCGGTGGAACAAATCCTGGCCTATCATTAATCTCTCCATTGGCATTTGGAATGTAAATATGAAAGAACGAACGATGGTTAATAAATTTGGTTGAATCTTCTTCAATCCAATTGTTCTTCAAATACATAACCATGTTTGCTTCTTCTATAAAATTATTATGGCTAAACTACATCTTAAGTTTCCATCCCATATGATCCAAGTGTGCATTAACTTCCATCACTTTTGCTTCAATTGAAGCCACGTCAGCCTCAATTTTAGTGATTTTCATCGCTATCCCTTCGATACTAATGGCTAGGAAACCGTTATATAGCTCTTGTGCACTCTGACTAATAAACTTCTTTCTCATTGCCTCCTTCATTTTCTTCAAATCACTCTCCCAAGATGACATTTTTCCAAAACTCTCACTTTTCACTCAGGATTTCGGGTTAGAGTTGAATTGTGGTAAAAATCCTTTCATAAGCCTTCTATTTATAGGCTCCAAACTCTCCTTTAACTCTTAGGCACATCCTAGAAAAATGCCTCGTGTTAAAGTCAATCAAATCATGGTTAAAACTTCTAGAAAACAAAATTCACACATGTTTTTTAACTGCAGTGCTTAAGCGTCGGATATTGGTGTTTATGCGCCGGTGCTCAATTTAGCACAGGTCAAATTAACGTCCAAATACTCGTTCTAACATATCTATATCATCTTTTAAGGTCTTATAATAGTAACTAACTCATTATATAGTCAAAATACTACCAAAATTTTCTAAATAATACACAACAACATAACAACAAAAACAAACACACGGATAACTATGGGTTGCCTCCCACAGAGGGCTTGGTTTAACGTCGTTAGCCCGACGTAAACAGTGCTTATTCTGGTTGACCCAACATCATAAAATCATTTAATTTAAGTTGGTCACCTAAAAAGTAAGATTTCAGCCTCTGACCATTCACTTTGAATATTTTGTTAGTTTTAGGATCTTTGATATCCACAGCTCCATAGGGATAAACTTTCATCACAACAAATGGGTCCATTCACCTAGACATAAGTTTGCCTGAAAATAATCTTAACCTTGCATTATAAAGCAAAACTTATTGCCCTAGCTGAAAATTTTTAGTTTGAATCTCTTGATCATGCCACATCTTCATCTTTTCTTTGAAAATTTTAGCACTTTCATAAGATTCATTCTTTATCTCTTCAAGCTCATTCAATTGCAATAGCCTTTTCTCACCAGCATCCTTTAAATTATAGTTAATCTCTTTAATATCCAAATATGCTTTATGCTCAATTTCAACTATTAAGTGACACACTTTCCCAAATATTAGCATGTAGACATTCCTATAGGAGCTTTGTATGTAGTCCTATAAGCCCACAAAGCATAGTCAAGTTTGACTGACCTATCTTTTTTTTTAGTCAAAATTTTTTCCATAATTCTTTTAATTTATAATTGGATAATTCAGCGAAATCACTTGTCTGAGGATGATAAGCAGTAGCAATTATATCTTTTATATGATATTATTTAATAACTTCTCTATTATTGCATTTCTGAAATGATTTCCCCCGTCAGTTATGATTAATCCTGACATTCTAAATCTATAAAATATATTCATTCTTAAAAAAATTTTAACACTTTGAGCCTCACATCAAAGTAAAGAAACAACCTCTATTCATTTAGATTCATAATCTATTGCTAACAATATATATAAATTCCCGAAAGATGGTATAAATTGTCCCATGAAATCTAATCCCAAACAGCAAATATCTCAACTTCTAACACATAATTGAGGGGCATCTCATTCCTCTTAGAAATATTGTCTATTCATTGCAATCAATCACAAGTTTTGATATTAAAGTTAACATCTCTAAAGATTGTAGGTTAGAAAAATCCAGATTATAAAATTTTGTATGTTATTTTATCAACACCAAAATGTCCCCCAAAATCAGATTATGACATTATTGGATAATTTCATAAGTTTCTTTTAAAGGCGCATATCCTCGAATAATAAGATCATTTCCTTGTTCTTGTTCTCATTTCCTTGTTCATATAAAAATGGGTCATCCCAAAAATAAGACTTAGCTTCCAATAAAAATTTCCTCTTCTGTTGGTATGTCATTCCATATGGTATAATATCAGTAACAATGAAATTCACAATGTTGACATATTATGGAACACGCCCTTCATTACCAATAAATAATTATTCATCTGGAAAACATTCATTAATCTCTTTTTCAAAATAGAGTGGTTTCTCTAATTCAAGCCTTGACAGATGATCAACAATTTGATTCTTAGCTCCTCTCCTATGTACTATTTTGAAATCAAATTCTTGTAAAAAAAGAATCCATCTTATCAGTCTAGGATTTGCATCCTTTTTTTTTCATTAAATACTTAATAACAGAATGATCTGTATGCACAATACTTTTAGTTACAATTAAGTATGATCTAAATTTATCAAAAGCATATGCTAAAACTACTAATTTTTTCTCAGTTGTAGTATAATTAATTTGCGCTTCATTAAGAGTTTTACTAGTATAGTAGATAACTTTAAAATCTTATCATGCTTATGTCCTAAAACAACTCTAATAGCATAATCACTAGCATCACACATTAATTCAAAAGATTTTTCTTAATCTGGTGAAACTATAGTTGGTGCAATGACTAATTTTTCTTTTAATAATTCAAAAGCTTTTAGGCATTCTTTATGAAAATTAAAAATCACATTTTTTTCAAGTAAATGGTATAGCGACTTAGTAATTTTTGGTTAGCAATTTTTGAAAAATCTTTAACATACATCATGTAGAATCCAGCATGTCCTTAAAAACTTCTAATTTCCTTCACACTTGTTGGGTAATGTAAATTAGCAATCACTTCAATTTTTATAGGGTGTACTTCCATACCATTTTTTTGAAATTTGATGTCCAAAAACTATCCTCTTGCCACCATAAATTGGCATTTTTCTCAATTAAGGACTAAATTTGTTTTTTCACAGCACTTAAGAACTTTGATAAATGTTCTAAAACTCTTTGTGTATTTAATGCTTTCTTTCACCCTTTTATTTTTAAAGTTCTTCATGTAAATCCTTTAAAAAAAAATAAGTTTGGGGTGAGAAAAATTATTTTAAAAAAGAAAAGAGAGAACTTAATTTTAATCGTCCTCACTTAACTATATTTTCAAAAATTTTAAATTTAACATGACCTTTGGTGTTAGGGGTTAACTTTGGATAACTATATTTATGTTTCTAAATATATAGTAAATGTAAGTAAAAAAAATTTCAATAATAAAGGTTAATTCTAGAGACTAAAATATTTGGTAAAAGAGAATAAGACTATGTTTTTCTATTTTAAGTGAAGAAATTTATATTTTTGAAGTATTAAAAATCTTAAAAGATTCATGTAAAAAGAAAAGAATTAAGGTTTATGTAATTTTTAAGTTAATATAAATTTTTTAAGTGAAGAAATGTAAAAAGTTTTTAACTTTGAGAAGAGGATAGTGAAGTTCAAAATCATTAAAAGCTATCCAGATATAGTAATCCTCACATACATAAAAAAAAGAGAAGAAGAAAGAAAAGAAAAAGGGAATTAAAAATGATCCTGAAAATTAAAGAAAAAAAAAGATGTGGGGAGAAGCTTGAGGAGATGCCTAATTAAAAACTGGCTTCACTTGAATCAACTTAAGGAAAAACACTTGGACACATTTTCTAATCTTTTTATTTGAGTATTAGCTTAATGATTAATAAATTTTTATGAAGTTCTTTTTCATATGAATTTTCTAAGTGACTTTAATATGATAAATTGTAATTTTTCTTGAAAGAAATAGAGGATCAGAAACCTTAGATGTAATTACTGAATATCCTCGTACCTTTAGTATTAACTGGAGTTGTTTTGAATTTTTCTTAAGTTATACTATTATATTTAGAGAACTTAAATATGGAAGTCTAGAAGTTAAATTCTTTGGTGATATGTAACATGTAAGGTTGGGGGGATTTTGATACACCAAAAATATACGCATTTTTAGACCCATATTTTATACTTATTTTTGGTGATATTGCACCTTAATGAAAGATATTTTGATGTTTTCTTGTAGGTTGTTGATTTTTAGGACTTAAAGCAAAAAGGAAGCAAGAAAAAATGGAATTTGGAGTCAAAATAATGTTTTTGAAGAAGTACTCAGCGCCGACCGCACCAAGAGCAGCACCAACCACGCAGAAAAATAGAACAGTTGAAATTTTTACTCAGCGCCAATGGCGCCAGATTAGCGCCGACGTGCCAAAGGCGGTTCAACCCCCATTTCTAAAAGTTTTTATGTATTTGGATGATTTTTCAAGAGTTTTTTGAGGCACCACTTGGAGAACCGACCTTGGGCTTTATCTCGGGCTGAAATTCATCAAGAAATGAACTCCTTTATACTCCAAGACATTCCACCATGCTCCATTTTTTGCCTTTCTTCATAATCCATCTTCATTCCACCACCATATTGGAGTCCATTAGTGATTTTTCTTTTATAGTTTAGAGTTTGTGTGGTGAGATTTAGTGTGAAACTTTCTATAAGAGTTTTGGAGAACGAGAAAAGTGAGAGATATCTTCTTCCTACATTTCTAAGGAAAAACTACAAGGGATTTTCTTTGAGAAAGAGTTTTAGATAAGTTTTATTTATTTATTAGTGTTGTATGAACTTTCTTTTATATATGAAATTTGTCTTTTGTTGTGTCTTTCTCATGAAATCTGGGTAGTTCCCTCTATCTTTCTCCTTACTCTGAGATATGATAAAATGAAGAGATACTATTATATGCCAATATTAAAATATAAAATAAATTGTGATGATTTTTCAACTCCAAACTTAATTTAAATTTCAATCTAGACAATTGAATTGTTAAAATATGTTGTGAAACATATGATCTAGAAAATTGAGTATGAGTTCTAAACAGAGTGAGGATCACATTTGATTTCATGGAGGACAAATTCGTTCATGGAATTAAGTGCAAATTAAGTGCTTAAGTGCAAATAAATATAGAAATATTCTTTGTTGGGTGTAGAATTGGAGAATCTTTAAAGTGACAGACTAAAATCCTTAATTTGGTCTTAGTGTTTAATAACTAAAGTGAAATTTAGCCTTCAGTTGAAGGGAAGTGGGAGCTCTGGAGTGGGAGTCGGTATCCTCCTTGCCTAGCCACAGATTTAGAGACTAAACCTAGGATTAACCAATGATTTTCTATGCACTGTATCAGCGTAGAGAATTATAATTGCTCCTATTTGGCACAATACATATTATAAACATTTATCTCATCTCATTTCACCAAAACCTCATTGTGGGAAGGATGCTTTTTCACATAAGAAATCTTCATTATATAAACATAGTTAGTCGATTAGTATTTTCTTTTTAAACTTTGCATTTCTGTTTTGCTAATAGTTAATTAATTTAGTTTTGATAAAATCTCAACATTTGAAATTAGTGAGTGTGATTTTGTTTGATTTTCTGTAAATTTCCTAGTAAAAAATTAGTGACAGTGATTTTGTTTGATTTTCTATAAATTTTCTATTAAAATTTATCATTGCTAACTTACACCTTCCCCGTGGGATCAATATTCGAGGCTTAAATAGAAAGTTCATTATTACTTGACAATGATATGTATAGTTGCATAAAATCCTATTATTAATTCCCTATAATTATATATATTTTACACAACTTACTTTTCATACAAGGATCAAGTTTTTGGCATTGTAGTGGTGTCAGCTTCATTAATCCTTACATATAAAAAAATTGTGGTGTCAACTTCATTAATCCTTACATATAAAAAAATTGGGATCACATATCCATCCAGAAAACAAAAGTATTTATGCTCAACTAGTCTATCCAGCATTTGATCTAGAAAGGTTAGTGGAAAATGATCTTTTCTAGTGGCGAGATTTAATTTTCTATAATCAATGCATATCTGTCATCTTGTGACTTGTCTTGTTGGTATTAATTTGTTATGTTCATTCAAATTCACAGTCACTAATCCTTTCTTAGGAATATAATAAATTTGACTAACTCATGCACTATCTAAAATATGGTAGATAATTCCAGCATCTAACCGCTTTAAAATTTTTCTTAACAACTTATTCATAATAGAATTCAATCTTCTTTGAGGATCAGCCCTAGATTTGCAGTTCTCTTCCATATGAATTCTATGCATACAAATTGAAGGACTGATTTTCTTATATCAGCAATTGTCCATCCAAAATCTTTCATGTAACTCTTCAAAGTTTCCATCAAAATTTATTCTTCTTCTGTAGTTAATTTTGTTGAAATTATAATAGGTAATGTTGAGGAATCACCTAAAAAGACATACTTTAAATGTTCAGGAAGTAACTTCAACTCAAGCTCAGGAGGTTTTTCAATTGTTGGACAAAAAGATTTATCATTTTCTGTTGTGTCCAAAACTTGAAAACTTTCTTGAACATAATTTGAATATTGCTTATATATATTTTCATATTGATCTAATTCCTCTTCTTTCCTGTGTTCTAACTCTTTCATTTCAATTTTCTCTCATATGTTGTTTTGAAATGACATTCACATAAATATCTTATCAAATCCATTCTATAACATTTATCATCTTTACCTTTTGAAGATTATTTCATTGATTTGTAAATATTAAAAGTAGTTACTTGATCATTGACGTGCATAGTTAATTCTCCTTTCTGCACATCTATCATTGCTCTTCCTGTAGCAAAGAAAGGTCTCCCAAAAATGATAGGTATCTCCTTATATTCCTCTATATCTAGCATAATGAAATCAACAGGAAAGATAAATTGATCGACTTTCACTATGACATCTTCTATAACTCCTTTAGGATAGGGTATTGAACGATCTGCTAACTATAGAATTACAGTAGTAGAGTTATTTCTCCTAATCCCAATCTAATAAATATTGATAATGGCATAAGTTTGATGCTTGCACCTAAATCACATAAAGCTTTCCCATAAAATTTGTCTCCTATTGCACATAGAATTGTGAAGCTACTAGGATCTTTAAGCTTTTTGATACACCAAAAATATATGTATTTTTAGACCCATATTTTATACTTATTTTTGGTGATATTGCACCTTAATGAAAGGTATTTTGGTGTTTTCTTGCAGGTTGTTAATTTTTGAGACTTAAAGTAAAAAGGAAGCAAAAAAGGATGGAATTTGGAGTCAAAAAGATGTTTTTGAAGAAGTACTCAACACCGATCGCCCCAAGGGCAGTGCCGACGATGCAGAACAACAAAACAGCTGAAATTTTTACTCAACATCGACGGTGCCAAAGGCAGTTCAGCCTCCTATTTCTAGAAGGTTATATGTATTTGGACAATTTTATAAGAGTTTTTGGAGGCACCTCTTGGAGAACTGACCTTGGACTTTATATGGGGTCGAAATTCATCAGGAAAGTGACTCCTTTTTGCTCCAAGACATTCAACCACGCTCCATTCCCACGCTCCATTTTCGCCATTCTTCATAATCCATCTTCATTCAACCACCATATTGGAGTCCATTAGTGATTTTTCTTTTATAGTTTATAGTTTGTGTGGTGAGATTTAGTGTAAAACTTTCTGTAAGTTTGTTGGAGAAAGAGGAGAAATTAAGAGTGTTGGAGAAGGAGAAAAGTGAGAGATATCTTCTTCCTGTATTTCTAAGGAAAGGCTACAAGGGATTTGCTTTGAGAAAGAGTTTTAGATAAGTTTTATTTATTTGTTAGCGTTGTATGAACTTTTTTTTATATATGAAATTTGTATTTTGTTGTGTCTTTCTCATGAAGTCTGAGTAGTTCACTCTATCTTTCTCCCTACTCTGAGATATAGTGAAATGAAGAGATAATATGATGTGCCAATATTAAAATATAAAATAAATTATGATGATTTTTCAACTCCAAACTTAATTTACATTTCGATATGGCTAATTGAATTGTTAAAATATGTTGTGAAACATATGATCCTGGAAATGGAGTATCAGTTCTACAACAGAGTAAGGATCGCATTTGATTTCATGGAGGAAAAATTCATTCATTGAATTAAGTGATAATAAATAGGAAAATATTTTTTGTTGGGTGTAGAATTGAAGAATCTTTAGGGTGACAGACTAAAATCCTCAATTCACTCTTAGTGTTTAAAAACTAAAGCGAGAGTTAGCCTTCAGGTGAAGGGAAGTGGGAGCGGGGGAGCGCTGGGGTGGGAGCCAGTATCCTTCTAGCCTAACCACAGATTTAGGAACTAAACCAAAGATTAAACTATGATTTTCTATGCACTGTATCAGGGTATAGAATTATAGTTGCTCCTATTTGGCACAATATATAATAAAAACATTTATCTCATCTCATTTCACCAAAATCCCATTGTAGTGGGAATGATGCTTTTTCACATAAGAAATTCTCATTACATAAACATAGTTAGTAGATTAGTATTTACTTTTTAAACTTTGCATTTCTATTTTCCTAATAGTTAAGTACTTTAGTCTTGATAACATCTCAACATTCCAAATTACAGACAGTGATTTCATTTGATTTTATGCAAATTTCTTACTAAAACTTATAATTGTCAATTTACACCTTCCCTGTCGGATCGATATTTGGGGCTTCAATACAAAGTCCTTTATTACTTGATATTTGTTGACCTCACTTTTGGTTGAGGTCTACTCTTCCTCTTTAGTAACCTAAAGTCTAGTCATAGGACTTTCTTATTGACGATTCTTAGAAAACTATAAAATGAACCCTCACCATTAGAAACTCTAAAAAATTTGTTACGCAACTTGAAGCTCTACATATTGGTCCTAACCTCTGACACTTAGTAGATGGGATCACTATCAAGGAGCTCAAGGAGAGTTCCTATAGGACTGTTGG
>NW_018236791.1:0-789 GCF_001263595.1 Phalaenopsis equestris | reverse complement strand
AATTTCATGGGTTAAGTCATTTAAAATGTCCTTAATTTTTACAAATATTGAATCACTAAGATAATTAATTTTGAAAATTTTAAACATTTAAATGATTTGATTTTGTATCTTCACTGTGATTTATGATCCAAAAAACTCATCATAAAAATTTCAAAATATTTGAGTTCATTTGACACCTTAAGTCGATTTTTAAAGATAAATACGACTTATAACACTTAAATGATTTTTAAAAATCAAAATATAACTCAAAAATTTTTGAAACTTAGTTTTTTAAATTCTTTGTGATCAGGGGTATTTTTTAAAAAAAAATGATATTTAAAATAAAAACTTGATTGTTATCCTATTCTAAATATTTAATTAATTAAAAATTCATAAAAATCATAAAAATAAAAAAAAAACTCATGGAAATGTTCGTTCTAAATTACTTTCTAATCACTTAGGAACAATTAGAGTATTTTTCTTGATTTTCTAAATAAAGATATTGAATTTCAAAGCTTAAAAATAATTTTCTAAAAAGGCTGAAAATGAGTTTTCACTAAAATAATTCCAATAAATCAATGAAAAATCAAAAAAATATAAAATTTGCTCCTCTAAGTTTTCTGACCTTAGAGAAATTTTTCAAAAATACAAAACTTAATTTTCACCACTTAAAATATTTTATTTTTATTAAATAACCCAAAATTTAAAATAATTCTAATAAATTACGGAGAATTCAAAAAATTATGAAATTTGATTCAAAGACTTCTCTAGTCTGGGTCTACCTCTAGTAAAAATTTCAAGGGATTATAA
>NW_018236790.1:475-1025 GCF_001263595.1 Phalaenopsis equestris | reverse complement strand
ATACTCCAATTGGGGCACACCCCCGAAATCTCTTTGTTGATGAAATGTTCTATCGATTAGACCACCTTGCTAGTCTTGATCGATCCACGTTTAGCTGGGATACACATCTCCCAGGCTATTTGAGAGTGTTTCATTCAATTTGAGCTATGTTTGCCTTTTGGCTATGCTCTTGATGAGTGCATTTTGTTGCTTAGACCATTTTACATGTCTAAGCATTTGATTTAGTCAGTTACTCTAAACCTGAGTAGGATTTGGTGCCTCACCTATCCAGAACCTTCTTGACTTTTTAGTCTAGTTTTGGTGAAAGAGCACCTTTTCGAGGTTGATCCACCTCTCCCATATCCAACTCCATGGATATGTTTTGTTTGACTTGGTTGATTCTTATCACCTTGTCAGTAGTCATGTTGAATTGATTAGACACTTTGCCTCTATATATCAGTCCATGACTCGTTGTGATACTTCGATATCCAACACTACCGGTTAGACCTCTCTACTTATCTAACCGAGATACCTCTGTATTTTTGTATGCTCCGACTCCAATTTTTGGAGG
>NW_018236790.1:0-211 GCF_001263595.1 Phalaenopsis equestris | reverse complement strand
TCTCTTACTTTTCCATTCAGCTAGACCGATGGAAGCTTGACAAGTAATGAATCATAAAATCCTAAGAATCTTTATTCGGGAGATTTTTGAGTCAGAAGAAAATGCTTTATAACAAAAGAAGCTCACCAAAAATAGCCATTCTCAGGAAAACAAAAAAAAATGTGAAAGCCTTCAAAAAAAAAGAAAAAGAAAAAAAAAATCACTCAACACT
>NW_018236789.1:0-1413 GCF_001263595.1 Phalaenopsis equestris | reverse complement strand
GCTGATTTGCAGTTGTTTCTGGGTAAATGACCATTTTGCTCCTGACCTTGATAAGCTGTTTGGTTTGTGTTTTGAGAAAGCAGCTGATTTGTAGCTTTTTTTGGATAAATGACCATTCTGACACTGCGCAGTGTTGTTGTTTGCAACAAAACAATAACAGCTACACATTTGACAGTTGAGAACAAAAAAAATCACATCATAACATTACAAAAATGGATATACATGTCACTTAAGAGTGAGTATCAAAAAACATAATAAACAAATAACATATTAAAATTACGATTAAAAGAATGATAATATTCATTTTAAAACGTAGAAAAAAGAAGTCATGTGCACTGTTGTTATGTCGGGACACCGTCGAACCCCTAAGCAATATTGTCTAGTTGGGATACCAACGAACCTCGAGCGACGTTTTCCGGTTGGGATACCGTCCAACCCTGAGCATTGTTTTCCGATTGGGATACCGCAGAATCAGCCGAACTGCTTGTCTACTTGAAAAACTTACAGTCTTCTGGTTTGTCTGCCCAATGCGGGCACCTGTAGAACTGTCGCCCGTAGCTATGTGGCTTGCGCAACGTGAGTAACAAAGACGACAGTTTGCATCGACATAACACTCGCTTGGAGTTCCCCGAAAACCTGTAGCTCATCTTACTACAATTATTCAAGAGTGGACGTCAGTCATACAATTAGATGAAATAAACAAAAAAATGTGGAATTTTAAAATAAGAAACTGTATAGAATAATGAAACGAAAATCTAATTAAAAAAATAACAGCCGTGAGTACTCAGAGTGCCCGTAAGGTCGAAAGTGTTATCATGTATCTCAGAAGCACACGAAAAAAAAAATAAAACAAAAAAATATATACCGTGAAATTTTAAATCCAAAAATATACCGAACATAAATATACTGAATATAAATTAAAAAACAGCAGATGTGAGGCCTCATAGAAGCAATTAAACCAACCAACGAGTCTGTCACAACATGTAGACAGTAGACATTGTAAAAAAAAAAGAGTTCCTGGTTTCCTTTAACTCACGTGGGACCAACGTCAAGTGGCGCATGTGCTTATCACCAAGAAAAGACCATCTAGTAGATCCTCATATACCGATGCATCGACAAAAAAATTGGACATCAGTTGTCTTTTTTAGGATTTCACATGAAACACCAACAAATAACCCACGATATGCCTCACATGGCATGTCACCAGCAAAGATCATTCTTATGGATCCTCATAAATCGAAACACCAAAAATATGAGAGAATTTCAATTGTCTTTATTAACATTACACATGCAACACTAAAACATTGACGAACTGACCATCTAGAAGAACTCATAAAGTCATATGTTTCATTATTGACCTCACAGAACAAAAAAAAATATATATATATAACATAAAAACCCCTTAAACATGTT
>NW_018236788.1:0-417 GCF_001263595.1 Phalaenopsis equestris | reverse complement strand
AGTGTAAATGTTAGCCCTCAGTCGAGGGGAACGTGTGTGCACCAAAGTGAGAGCCGCTATCCTCCCAGCCTAGCCACAGATTCAGTAAACAAGCGTAGGATTAGTCAATATTTTTTATGTCTGGACCAAAGGATAAAGAATAAGCATGCTCCAATTTGGCACTATACAATTTGAATTGATTCACTTTATCCATTCAATAAAATTTCTTGACAAGGAGAAGGATGCTTTCTTAAATATTGAATTTCACATTAAAAACATTATTAGTATAATTAGTTATTTGAGCATTATTAAAATTACATATTTATTTCAATTACTTATTAGTGACAGATAAGGAATTTGGATTATTTTATTGTAATTAAGTATTGATTTTCTAATACCTTAGTTCGTAGCCTCAAATATTACTCCCTGTAGGATCGA
>NW_018236787.1:0-202 GCF_001263595.1 Phalaenopsis equestris | reverse complement strand
TTCACTCACTTGCACTCACTATCACCAATATCCACTTACAACCCTAAACCCAGAATTATTGACTTTGATCCCTTAATCTTTTGGGACACTCATTTAGATGGTCCTCTAGACCCACTAACCCTAGGCTAGGGTTTACTTAAGACTAGTACTTAAAGGACCCAAATGGGAATTTCATTAGTCCATAACTCATATAAGGTCGTTG
>NW_018236786.1:0-827 GCF_001263595.1 Phalaenopsis equestris | reverse complement strand
ATGGAGGAGGGAGATACTTTATGTCCATCATAGATTATTATACCAGGAAGGTATGAGTTTTCATCCTTAAATCAAAGGATGAAGTTTTTCAAAGGTTCAAGGACTGGCTAACTGTCACAGAAAATAAAATGAAAACCAAGCTAAAGCACTTGAGAACTGACAATGGCTTAGAGTACTGTTCAGAGCAGTTTGAGGAGCTGTGCAGGAGGAATGGCATCACAAGGCACAAGACAGTCCGGAACACTCCTCAACAGAATGGCCTGGCTGAGAGGATGAACAGGACTCTCCTAGAGAGAGTGAGGTGCATGCTGCTAAATGCAGGTCTACCCAAAAGTTTCTGCGGTGAAGCCGTGTCAACCGCTTGGTACCTTATCAGCAGATGCCCATCAACGGCTATCGATATGAAGACACCTTCGAAGATGTGGTACGGGAAACCAGGTAACTATGATAATCTCAAAGTTTTTGGATGTACTGCATATGCTCATATTAGGAAGGATAAACTTGAAGTAAGAGCCCTGAAGTGCATTTTCATTGGTTACCCACCTGGAACCAAGAGCTACAAACTCTAGTGCCTAGATACACAGAAATGCATCATCAGTAGAGATGTGACATTCGATGAGTCCAAAATGGCGAATCTGTATAGCAATGTTGCCAAAAACATGCCAAAAACAACATCACTAAGGAGGATTCTTCAATTGAGGTGGAGCTGCAACAACAACGAACTTTGACAGATCAAAGGACTATTGTAAACGATCAAGATGAAGTGGCAGAGGAACAGCAAGTGATTGAGCTAGAAAAAAGATCTGATGACTACAGCTTGGTAAGGG
>NW_018236785.1:0-346 GCF_001263595.1 Phalaenopsis equestris | reverse complement strand
GAACCAAGACACATTTTGAAGAGATACCAAGGCACATATTATATAATTATAAAAAAAAGGAAGATTGAGACTTTGAAAGGGGTCCTGAAAAGATCCGAAAAGGTGAAGGGTCCTGAAAGTAATGGGATTGAAAGTTCTAAAATTGGGGAGTTAGTTGGAGAGATTTTCAGGCACCACATATTTATCATTTTTATTTTAGCTTTATATTAAGAGTGTTGTAAAAGAGAAGAGATTCAAAGGAACTTCAAGAGATTGGTGGAGCACTTGAGATAAGTTTTTATCATTTGTTTCATACTACTTTTGGTTTTAACTGACACTTGTTGTTGGTTTGACAATGATTTTTACT
>NW_018236784.1:0-398 GCF_001263595.1 Phalaenopsis equestris | reverse complement strand
CTTAATTGACCGATTAATGAGGTAGGATAAAAATTGTTTGAATTGAATTTGACAAATTATGAAGTGTTAGAGCATTAGGGGCAAATGTTTAATTTTGGAAATTTAGCCTTAATTAACATTTAGTCTTAAGTCAAGGAGGGAAATGGGTAACCTCTGACCTTAATCAATTTATTTGATGTTTGAAGCACAAGGGGTTAATTGGTAGAAACCAATCTCACTTTCTTAATTGAAAAAAATAAGTTAATAAATTTCTAAATTATTAAAATTTTGAACTTTATTAAAATAAAATGAATCTAGGACTTAGGGGTACGACCTTTCAAGTCAATATTTAATCAATTTAATACCCTATTTTGATGTTCAAACAAAATCCAAATCATGAATCATGATCACCTAAAGCT
>NW_018236783.1:0-815 GCF_001263595.1 Phalaenopsis equestris | reverse complement strand
ATATATAATTATAATTATAATTATAATGGACTATTTAGGTTACTTTTGTATTATATTCATCTCAAATTTATTTTTTTAAATTTTTTATTTGGTTAAAAAAATTTAAAGCTTAAATTGAATCTAATTTTTATCCTAAAGATACTAAGAAAACATGAAAATCAGCACATAATTTTAAGAAAATCATCTTACTCTTGTCCTAATATGAGATTGTAGGCCCAAAAAGGAAGGTGATGTCTTATCAACATAAACTCAATCAACGTGACTTGAGAAATTCCATGTTCAGTCGCTATTATTGAACCATCAAAATATCATAAGCAAATTATTAGTTTCTTATGATAATTAGAAAATTGCATAAGTCTTGGAGAAAATATTAAATTTGAAGTTGAAATGATTCTAAAATGCATGCATCATGAAGAAACACAATTAGATCCTATATGGAATTAATCAAAAGGACATTTATATGCATACCTCACATTTCTTATGTGTTCACATATCTAATTTCTAAATATTTTTGGTATAAGCATGTCACTAAAATCTTTAATATGCATCATGCATATCACTAATATTTTTTTAAAATTTTATCGGATACGTATGTTAAAAACCTTTTTCGGGTTGTTTTGCCTTTTAATTTTTTTTTTCTCTAAAAGGATAAAAAATCTTATTTTGATTATGTTTTTCTAAGAATAAAAACTCTTGTTCTTCTACACAATAATTTTGCTCGCATGATTTAAACAAAAAACAATTTTAATGTACACCAAAAATACAATCTAAAGATGACTAAAAGTGTTGTGAGATATGTACTTCCTGGCATAGAA
>NW_018236782.1:0-208 GCF_001263595.1 Phalaenopsis equestris | reverse complement strand
GAGATAAATAGAGAATGAAGATTAAGTGAACAATGAGAGAAAAGAGAATGATATAAGTGGTTGTGAAAGAGAGAGAGAGTAATCGAAAGAGAGATGAAAAGAGTGGGAGAATATGAGGAAAAATAAGAGAATAAGATAGATAAACAGAGAGAGGAAAATGGATAGGAGAAAGTTAGAGTGAGAGAGGGATTTATAGAGAGAGATAGAG
>NW_018236781.1:0-508 GCF_001263595.1 Phalaenopsis equestris | reverse complement strand
CCTTTTTCTCCCCTCTCCCTATCTCCTTTCCTCTCCCTATTTCTCTCTCCCTCCATTCTCTACTCTCATACATTATCTCTCTCTCTTTTCCTCTCAACCTCTTTCATTCTTTATTCTCTCTCTTTTTTAACTCGCTCTATCTTTCTCTCCTTTTTCTTACTCTTTCTAGTTCTATTTCCATGTTTCTTTCTCCTTCACTTCTCTCTATCTCTCTTTCTCTAATTCCATTGCTCACTCTCTCTCACTTGCTCTCCCTCAGTTGTTATTGCTCTCTCTTTCTCATCTCTCCCACAGCCCTCTCTTGCAATCTCTACCTCTCTCTCTATCTTTCCCACTCTCCCTGCCTCTCTGCATCCCTCTCTCTGTCTCTCCCTCCCTCACTCACACTCTCTCCCTCCCTCCCTCCCTAGCTCACTCTCTCTCTCCCATCTCTTTCATTTTGTCGAACTCTACCTCTTTTTTATCTATCTAAGCCTTTCTCTTTTCCCATCTCTGCCTTGCCTTTCTA
>NW_018236780.1:3846-5345 GCF_001263595.1 Phalaenopsis equestris | reverse complement strand
TATTATTATTATTATTATTATTATTATATATATGAGAATGAGAATTATATATATTGCTTGCTAGAGAATTGCGGCAATAGAGTAATGAATTATCATCTTAGTGTTGCAATATAATCTAGCACATACTCAAGTAATAAAAGTGAGATATAGAAACACCGAAAAATTTTATGGGAAGAATTCGAAAAAAAAAATCACAAGATCTAGTATAGTTAAAATGATAGTCAATGATTAAATGTACTGTCACTTGTCCCACCAGTGAAGAAGGATTACATAGTTTCTTGAGTTATAATGATATTGCATAGAAAATCTCATTGCCTCTGGGGATGGAGTGATCGAAGCAAAGAGTAATCGTTGGAGCTCAAGTACATTAACTTTAAGGTTGGCACGACATTTGAGTTAATTATCTACTCCGTAGGATGCATCATGACGACAAAACTCTTTGCTACATACGGTGCTTTGCCAGAATGAGTAGACGGCGGCTGACAACAGTCGACAGAGATTGACGGGTGTTGATTGATAGTGGTTGGTGATTGTAGGAGCGGGAACTATTTGTCAAAATTGCGGTGCAAAAATGATGCTAAACTTCAGCTCATCCTTCAAACTTCAGTCTTCTTTAGGCTCAAGATCTAGGCCCTCTCTCAAAGGGGATAGAGCTCTACTTGTAAAATCTTGGAGAAATTTCTCTGCAAATAATGAAGGAATTTAGACCACTCTAACAGATGGTTAGAAGAGATTGTCTCGGTCAAACAATATTCAGTTAGGATTTGAGTGCCTAAATGTTGTCAAAATTGAGTGATTTTGAACTCGTTCGATTCATCTGATCGAGATGCTCGATTTCACTTCAAGTTTATCAGATTTGAAATCTGTTTGACCTTTTAATCGTGCATTGAAAACTTTCAACTGTGATTTAACAGCTTGATCTGAGCTTGATTTGACTTAAATTGGACCAATTTTAATATTATTTGGTCTATCTTGTTGAGCCGACCGATTTGATTAAGAGTTTGCTCAAATAAGAGTTTTTGATGATTTTTAATCAAAGTTTGAGTATTTCTTACTTTAAAAAGTTATCTCAAGGTTCGTGCAATGCCTCGTGATTCATTCCAGATGATGAAAATTTGTTGATAGCGTATCAATATATGATGCAATCTAGATTGATTTTTATAATGATTTAGCCATTCATTAAATTTATAAACAATTATAATAATAAACGGATAAAATATAGAAAACTCTCTTACATTTTATTTTAATTTATATATTTTTATAAAAAAATTTATTGCTGCACATACAAAATATCATCAAGAAGGCATTCATTTTAGTTAAAAAATAAATCAATTAAAAAATCAAAATTATTCGTGAATAGAATTCATCTATTTGCATGGCCCATATTCAGCTTATACTTGACTCAAATTATCTATAAAGATTCCATGTCTTGCTCTGACATTAATTTAACATTCTTTATGTGAAATTTTCATAATTTCTAAATGTAATATATATATATA
>NW_018236780.1:0-1294 GCF_001263595.1 Phalaenopsis equestris | reverse complement strand
ATATATATATATATATATATATATATATATGTAAATTGCCCTTTTTTTAATAAAGAGGAAAATGACAGGATAACCATATAATAATTTAGAGCATTATTTTTTAGGGAAATTTACATGTGTAGCACACAATTTTATATGTATTTACATGTCTCACATTCAAAATTTCATACGTAGCACACATTTGTATTTTATGATGTTAGAATTAAGCGAACTAAGGCTCGTTAGATTATCTGTCAAGACGTTCAATTTGACTATAAACTTGTCAGATTAGAAAAATAAGTGGTCCCCTAAAGTATAATCCAAAACTTCTCGTTATACATAGAATCAGATCAGATCGTTTTATGTTTTTTGATTCGTCTCCCTCGATGCTCCCTTTCTCATGAATTATTATCACAGTGGTTAATTTTATGTAATTAATGGCAGACTTGAAGATTAAAAATGAGCAAAAACAACTAAAGGCATGACAGCAAATTTATATGTAATTAATGGGTAAATTTGCAATAATACATTTAGCACCCACAAATATCTTTCAATATAAGCAAATTAAAATTTGAAATTCATAAAATCAGTCCTAAAAAATTGGGATAAGTATAATGATCATGACGATTCATCTAAGCTCTCATTGACTAAAACATTATCATTTTTTTTTTATATCAATTTATATTATTTATAGTTTTATTTAATTTCACATTTAATTTTTATAAACTACTTCCGGGAACAAATATTTTTCAATTTCACATTCATTTTAGCGCCACATTTTTTAAATTATAAACCCCTACAAATATGAGAAAATATTACATCTAGTAAATCAGACTTACGGACTGACGACATGACTATGAGCACATATGTCATCCGAACATAATATTTTCTACTCAATCAATGAAATAAATAACTAGGATTAATCAAATCTATTATTTCTAGCAATTATATGCTATGCAAAAAATGTGAAAATAATCCACAAATTTTTTATAGAGAATCAATATAGCCACAAAATTTATAAAAATATCCATTTAGTCTCCAAATTATTTAAATATGACCAAAATAATCTTTTGGGAGTACTAATTGACTTTGAGAACAACTAATCTATTTGGTACAACAATAGCTTATTAAAATACAGTTGTAAAAGCCGTTGAAAAATTATCTAACGTTCAAAAATTTACGGAGGCAATTACAATTTTTTTAAAAAAAAAAACAGATCTCAACTAAAAAGCTACCACTACACCTAGTCAAGAATGATGGAAAAACACAGATTTCAATGGAATTTATTTAAAAAAACAGTCAAAACACAATTTAC
>NW_018236779.1:20186-20865 GCF_001263595.1 Phalaenopsis equestris | reverse complement strand
TAGGCTATTTAATTCAATAGAGCTCACCGACGGTGAGATACCGAAAAAAAAAAACACTTTTAACCGTAATTTTGACCAGTCAACCGCCACTATCCATCATCCCCTTCCTCTTAAAAAAATAAAAATTTCGATCTAGGGCTTGAAGATCTTGGATTTGGGGCTATTTTAAAGCGTTTAGATACCGGATTTTATCATCTCTCGGTAAGAGCTTCACTCCAAACTAAAAATATTTGATTTTCACCTTGAATTTCTTCCACATTGAGGAGATCCGAAAAAATTGAGAATGAGGAGAAAATATTTGGAAGAAATTCATGGAACTTAGTTTTGAACTCTTAGAGTCACTCTTGGAAGCCATTATTTGAGTATTTGAAGTGTATTTTGAATTTTTTTTTAATAATTTTGATTAGATTGATGTTGTAGTTTGAAATTTGCATGTGTAGTTATAATAGACTTTGATTAGTACTTTGTAAAATTGTAATGTGATGTGATTTTTTTTTGCATTGTGATGTATTTGTAATTGTTTCTATTTAGTATTGTGATGTGTTAGTGAAATATTGTGTTTGTATAATGTTTAGTTTTGTACTTATTTCAAAATTTCATTACCCAACAAATTCTCTAATGATTTATATGTATAGAAAGCTCCTAATATTACAGACCAGTTAAAGTAAAAATTTTAAGA
>NW_018236779.1:0-1143 GCF_001263595.1 Phalaenopsis equestris | reverse complement strand
AATGATTATCACTGATGGAGGATCCCATTTTAGGAATAAATATATTCAGAGATTGGCAGAAAAGTTTAATATTATTCATAGAATCTCTACTGCCTATCATCCTCAAACCAGTGGGTTAGCTGAAGTTTCTAATAGAGAGATTAAACAAATACTTGAAAAGACTGTAAACCCCAGTAGAGTAGATTGGTCCTCTAGACTAGATACCGCATTATGGGTTTACAAGACTGCTTATAAAACTCTTATTGGAATGACTCCTTATAGACTGATTTTTGGAAAGACTTGTGACTTACCAGTGGAATTAGAGCATAGAGCATATTGGGCTATTAAAAAATTCAATTATAATTTGAAAGATGCTGGTAAGAAGAGAATGTTACAACTAAATGAATTGGAAGAATTAAGAAATGAGTCTTATGATAACGACAGAATTTATAAGGAGAAATTAAAGTTATGGCATGATCAAAAGATTAACCAGAAGAACTTTGAACCGGGACAAGAAGTTTTTCTTTACAACACTAGGCTGAAATTATTCCCTGGGAAATTGAAGTCTCGTTGGTTAGGACCCTTTATTGTGACTCAAGTTGATACATACGGAGCTGTTGAGATTGAAGATCATAAATTTGGAAATAGATTTTAAGTAAATGGAAACAAATTAAAACCATATTTTGAGGGTAAAAGACCAAATTTTAAAGAGGTTTTAATGATCAGTCAACATGAATAACACCTAAATAGGTCGGGCTGACGACGTTAAACCAAGCGCTTTACGGGAGGCAACCCATAGTTATCTTTACTTTTATTGCGATTATAGTAGTTTTTATTTGAAATTATTGTTAGTTTGTGGTACTCTTAAGCTCTACTACTCTTATTTACCCTTGAATCATCATCTTATTTACCCTTGATACTCTTATTTACCCTTGAATCATCATAAGCATTGGATTCATAGAGAAAAATTGTAACACATTCGGACCAGAGCGAAACTGTGCAATTTTTGCCTTGAGCGTCGACAGTGCCGACGGCGCCGCGCGGGCGCCGCCACCGACGGCGGGTTTTTCCTGAGAGTCCAGGAAAAATAAATACAGAGGCTTGCCGATGGCGCCCTTGACCTTGCCAACAGCGAGACCGGCGAGATGGCAGTTTCTTGGGTTT
>NW_018236778.1:0-336 GCF_001263595.1 Phalaenopsis equestris | reverse complement strand
ATCAACTTAAGGAAAAAGTCTTGAACACATTTTCTTAACTTTTTATTTGAATGCTAACTTAATTATGAATAAAGTTTTATGAAGTTCTTTTTCGTATGATGCTACTAAGTGACTTTAATATAAAAAATTACAATTTTTCTTGAAAGAAATAGAGGATCATAAACCTTAGACTTAATTATTGAATATCTTTACACCTTTAGTATTAACTGGAGTTGTTTTGAATTTTTCTTAAGTTATAATATTATATTTGGGAAACTAAAATTTGGAAATCTAAAAGTTAAGGTCTTTATCGTAAGTCATATTTTTTTTTATGTAGTAAAGAAGTTATTTGAGGAC
>NW_018236777.1:0-438 GCF_001263595.1 Phalaenopsis equestris | reverse complement strand
TTGGAGTCAAAATGACGTTTTTGAGGAAATACTAAACACTGGTAGTGCCAAGGTCAGCGCCGAGGACACAGAACAACCGAAAGCTGAAGGATTTTTACTCAGCACCGACGGCGCCAGACTAGTGCTGACGGCGCCAAAAGAGGTTCAAACCCTGTTTTTAGAAGGTTTGATGTATTTGGATGATTTTTGAAGAGTTTTTGGAGGCACCTCTTGGAGAACCGACTTTGGGCTTTATTTGGGGCCAAATTTCATTAGAAAAGGGGCTCCTCTACGTTTATTTTTCTCTATACAACATTCCACCACGCTACATTTCCATAATCCATCTTCATTCCACCACATATTGGATTTAATTATTAATTTTTCTTTCATAATTTAGCGTTTTTGGGGTGAGATTTAGTGTAAGACTTTCTGTAAGAGTGCTGGAGAAGGAGAAAAGTG
>NW_018236776.1:0-393 GCF_001263595.1 Phalaenopsis equestris | reverse complement strand
TTCCAGAGGAAGGAAAAGAAAGTGATAGAGAGAGAGAGAGAGAGAGAAAGCCCCCTCCTTCTTTCCTCACCATTTATATACATAAGGGAAAAAAGTCATAATATAATTGACGTAGTGCATTCTTTACAGTGCGATATCTTTTTCTAATGTATTTGATGAAAAGACCATGATATGTCTTTTTCTAATGTATTTGATGAAAAGACCATGATATGTCTTTTTCTAATGTATTTGATGAAAAGACCATGTTCCGATAGCTACCCTCACATAGGCGGGCTATACTGTCTTTTTGGAAACAATAAGCTTCATTGATTTGGCAGGCAAGTTCGATTCACCCACTTCAGCTGGTGAGCTTTGACTAAACCACTTCCGCATGTAGGCTTTGGTTTAGCTACT
>NW_018236775.1:0-771 GCF_001263595.1 Phalaenopsis equestris | reverse complement strand
CCATAAGTTGATCCATGAACGATCAGGCCCACAACCGAGTTCACAATTATTGATCCAATATCGATCGGTAGTCCCCTTTGGATATAATAGTTCAAAATAGCACTTAGAAATTTTACCAACTTTCATTGTCGGTAAAAATTTCGCAGAAATGAAGAAGTGCCAGTGTTTAGAGACGGGATTCAAAAGTGTTGAAGAAAAACTAACATACCCATTCTCTCTCATTTCTCAATCGTCAGTTTCGTCCGTTAAATACTGGTAAATTTCATTCATCTGGTTCCTTGTCGAGACGAAATTTGAATAGTGACATACAAGAATATTCTCTATCATGTATAATTCATTGATTCGTGCAGGAGTAAAAGTGATCCACCTACCTCACACATAAACAACTCCCTGGTTGATTCCATGCAAATTTGCATAAAATTCTTTCACTACAAAGACAACCACAACAGCGGTAGTGTAGCGCAACACTTCCCATCTTCGCCGCACAATCATCTCTTCAATTGGTGTCGTAGGATTGTTCAGTCCTCGATTCATGAATCCTCATTCCTTGATCAATTTTTTCTTCATCAGTAGTTTGTTGAAGATCCGCTGCGCTTCCGCACTAATAAAATTTGGCCGATTGAAAACTCGCATTCTGGGATTATTAGGGGAATTAGATGCCATAGGAATGCAATTGCTGGAGTTTCACTTCATTTTTGATGGAAAATATGAATAGGAATTGAATTTGGGAGTTTAAAAAGGTAACTCCCGCCCAAAAAACCGTAAAAACCC
>NW_018236774.1:0-886 GCF_001263595.1 Phalaenopsis equestris | reverse complement strand
GCAATTAACAATATCTCTGATTTCTTCGATCATCTTTACTGATCCTCATCATCGACAATATCTCTGCGGGGATTTTCTGTTGAATTTAGTGTTGCCCGCATTAACACCTATTACGAAGTCCTGGACTCCTATAACTGTCATTATGAAACTTTCAGTACAATGGAAGGCCCGTTGAACGATGTGATCAACTTTCTCAAAGGAACATGGAAGATAAGGCAACGAGAACGGGTAAATTTTTCTGCTTCCATGTTGAATGCTGCATTTAAAGCATGACATTATTTTATTTCCTATACTCTGTTATCGACTATCACCATAGTGACGTAACAAGAGATAGAGCTATTCTGAATTTCTGCATTCATAATAATAGAAATATAAATGTGGGGAGAATCATTTTTAAAAATATATTGACCACGGCAAGGAGTGAAACAAGTGGTGGTCTGGGACATCCTGGCCTCATTTATGCACTTTGCCAACTTTCTGGAGTGGAAGCTGGAGATGATGATGAATATGGAGATGATGAGGAATGGGTTTACCCTATGAAAACCATTAGTAAAGCTAATTTAAAGACATGAATCCCATGAAAAATGGAGAACTGGGAGTAGGAGTCAAGAACCTTCTACTAGTAGAGATATCCCCTCTACTAGTTATGACCTTCCACCTTCTAGTTCCCCTACCCTGGCCGATTTAATGAATGAGTTGACCTTGCAACGAAAGAGTATAGAGTTAATAAATGAAAGAATTGGTGGTTTAGAATGTAGACATGATTATGATAGTGAGTACCTATAGAGGCATTCAAATTTTGAGATAGCTTATTACGAAGCATAGGCTCGGCACTACAGAGGTGCGCCTGTTGTTACTTTTCCTGAATGCCCCCGATATACTCATT
>NW_018236773.1:0-239 GCF_001263595.1 Phalaenopsis equestris | reverse complement strand
GACCTCGACTAGAGAAGCCTTTGAACCAAATTTCACGATTTTTTGAATTAAATTTAATTTTAAGAATTATTTTAAGTTCTTGGGTAGTTATTAAAAATAAAATATTTTAAATGGGGAAAATTAAGTTTTATATTTTTAAAAAATCTTCCTAAGGACAGAGTACTAAGAGAAGAAAACTTTATATTTTTCTGAATTTTATTTTATTTAATTGGAATTATTTTTAGTGAAAACCCATTTTT
>NW_018236772.1:0-744 GCF_001263595.1 Phalaenopsis equestris | reverse complement strand
AAAACGTAGCCAAAATCATATTCATTATATTCATAAGATCCCGGAGAGGTAAGAAGATAATCATAAAAGGTCAGGGGTTAGAGAATTTTATTCCCTAAATTCAAGACAGCTAATCTAGCAGAGGCAACACTTATCCTAGCCTTCATACTATCATTCTTCACAGTGGTATTCTTTTTCTTCTTTGTCTTTGACGATGATGGATCCTTTGGTGAAATCTTCATCTCGAGTTTGGCAGGCTGAAGACTTTGGACAGAGGCTTATTTTAAAGCATTCTGAATTTGGTTCAGGACCCTCTTGAGCTTGTTCCAAGTGGCACTGCATCCATCTTTTCCAGTATATGGGTCAATCAGAGGCTCAGACAAAGTCATATTTATAGAACATTTTTCAGGTTCTTTTAAATATTCTTTTGGGATAGTTATATTCTCTTTTTTAAGATTTTTCTCACGCCAATCCTTGAAGATAAAACATCCCTCTATAGTGTGTCCAAGCAATCTGTGATACGTGCAATAATTTGGTTTATCTTTCTTGTCGACCTCTTCCGGTTTCTTTGGATCTGGTAATCTGAACTCAGACTTCTTCATCAAACTTATGAACATCTTGGGTACGACTTCATTTTTAAAGGAATACATCATTTTCTATCGTTCTGCTAAAGATATTCTCTTATTCTCTACTGGGTATGATCCTGAGGAGGTCGCTAGCTAGACTGGCTGTATTGTTGTGTCTGTTTTTGAGCATGTTGTGACA
>NW_018236771.1:1468-4316 GCF_001263595.1 Phalaenopsis equestris | reverse complement strand
CTCAACAATTGAATAGAAATCATTATTATTTTCAAATATCATAAATATTTTCTCCAAATTTGTTCATGCTTCAAATTTGAGTTGTTATATTGATGTAGAGACGAAAAGATACTTGGAATGAAAGATCATGATTGTTAAATTTTTCTTCAAAATTTACTGCCAACCACGTTTAGTTGGTTGCTGACTGATATTTTATATCAACTGATTGAAATAAGTGTGTTCTTCAAGCAAATATGTGCAGCTTGTTTGAATGTTGTTAACATGCAATAGTTAGAAGCAAACATTCTAATAATATTATGCAACCTCGAAAGAATATTCCCATATAGTTTTTTCGACTCCATGGAGCATTTATTGGTACACCTAGCATATGAAGCCTTACTTGCAGAACCAGTGCAGTCTTGATGGATGTATCTGTTTGATAGGTATAGTGTAATATTTTTTTAATAAACTTTAAAGGTATTGCTCTGTAAATAATAGTGTGAAATAATTACATTATAGATTTTTGAATAAACTGAAGTGAAATGTCAAGAATAAAACACGACCAGAAGGATCAGTATGAGCGACATAGTTATTACAGGAGACCACCACTTTCTGCTCTTATTATATCGTGCAAAAAGATCCATATTTGAGGCTTGTTAGATCTTGTTTGGGTACCCATGTGTATCATCAAACATTGGCAAATTTTTTATTTTTGATGAGAATAGTTACAAGTTTCATATGAGGTCCTGGTCAGACGAAAAAAAAGACATAATTCCAGCGTTGTGTTAAAGCAAATAATAAATCAGATGAAGAGATTAATTACTATGGGATTCTCAAAGAAGTTATTGAGCCATCTTATTTCGGATCTATTGGAGGGTGTGAATTCCTATTCAATTTTGACTAGTTTGTTCATATTCCTAATCGTGGAACAAAGGTTATCAAATCATATAATATCGTAGAAGTAAAAGTGAATAGAAGATAGGATAAATATGATCTATTCATTTTAGCAAGGCAAGCAAGTCAGGTATTTTATCTTTCATACCCCCATAGAATAAGAGACAAAGTTGAGTGGGCAGTAGTCATAGCCAACAAACTGACAACGATTATTAATATTCAGAATTCAATTAAACCCACTTATCAGAAGATAGAAATGACAGATTCGTACATTTCATATGATACTATCGATGAAATGATAAATTTAGTGGATGCTAATGACAAACACAAAGGAATTGACATCAATGAAAATGATCCTAGCCATGGTTTAGATGAAGTAATTTTAACTACATTCTCAAGTGATTCATTAGAGGAGGTTCACTAAGATGTGTAAGTTTTATTCTGTTTTTACTTTGTACTTTAGTGTTTTCAGTAAGTAATTTTGTAGATTGCACTATGTAGTTTTCCCTTTCATTTATTGCATACTCTTGTGTTTTCAGTTTCAATAGTCTATAGATTGCATATAATTTAGTGTTTTCATTTCCTTTTATTGCGTATTATTGTACTTTTAGCTTTAGCAGTCTGTAAATGCATTAATTAAATTTACTTTCCTGCTTGTAGATGACTTCTGGAGGGAGGGGAAATATCCCCCTGTAGAGGAATGTGCCACCTTACGGAAGTTTGTCAGCAACGAGATCGTGGACACGGTGGTACAGAGACCACCACACCAACTCCACCTCCAGTCCTGACCACCACACCAGTGCCTCCACCAATCGTAACCTCAAGACCACTACCGCTACCAGCCATCCATTTCATCAGATACATAATTCAGAGCAAGTACGACCACCCGTTCTTATCCTGGAGGGAAATCCCGATAACAATTCAGGATATGCGGTTTACCCAAAACATAGTAATTGAACTTATGGATTTATTTTTTATGAATCTAAAAATTTTTAATTCAATTTTTAATAATAGTGGTGATGACCTTCTGAGGAGGAGGCACACATCCGCTGGAACTTCAAGAACACGACAAGTGATCTTCTGCTCGGCCCGTTTGGCGATATAAGTCGAACACATGAGATCCATTTATGGCTCGACAAAAATGTGCTTGTTGCATTGCCTAGGGCCTGGATTCACCCGAGTATCAGAGGAAGAGGAAGCAGACAAAACAGAATCGCCGCTCTGACTGAGAAGGCATGGGTTTCTTGAAGCATACCGATGGAGTGATCCCACATACAAAGTACAAGAAGAGGTTGATAAAAATTATTTTTTTTGCAAAAAATCTTATTTTACATTAAATGTATGCTTGACAGTGACTTTATATATGCTTAAAAATACAAGTATTTAATACTGCTGCTAAAAGTTTTAATTCTTCAGCAACAACACCAAAAACTTAATAACAGTTAAGATTCGATAAAGATGTATATATAAAATATTCAATAATCGTAAAGTCACACTTATCAACGCAAGCATACGTATGGCTCAAGTAATATAGGGCTCTAATGGAGTCCTAGATATTGATCCCACAAGGAGTAATATGAGAACTACGAACTAAGATTTTAGAAAAGCAATACTTAATCGTAACAATGGAATTCAAATTGTTTATCTGTCACTAATAGGCAATTGAAATAAATATGTAATTTTAATAATTCTTAAATAACTAATTATACTAATAAGGTTTTTAATGTGATATTCAATATATAAGAAAACATTTTTCTCCTTGTCAAGAAATTATAGTGAATGGATAAAGTGAATCAGTTCAAATTGTGTTGTGCTAGATATGAGCATACCTATTCTTTACCCTTTGGTCCAGACATAAAGAACATTGACTAATCCTACTCTTGTTTAGTGAATCTGTGGCTAGGCTGGGAGGATACCGGCTCTCACTTCGGAGCTCCCACGTTCCCCTCGCCTGAGGGCTAACATCTACACTTCA
>NW_018236771.1:0-888 GCF_001263595.1 Phalaenopsis equestris | reverse complement strand
CCCCCCCCCCACCCCCCCCCCCCCCCCCCCCCCCCCCCCCACCCCCCCCCACCCCCCCCACCCCCCCACACATAACCGCCGATCTCGCCGTTGGCAGCCTCGAGAGCACCGTCGGCGGGCCTTCTAAATTATTAAATCTAGTGTCTTGGGAAATTCTCGCCGGCGGCTCCGTTGGGCTCGCCGGGGGCGCCCCCCGGCGCCCTAGTTCAATTCTTCACATTTTGGTCCTTTTTGATCCAAAATCTCTCCTTTTTGCACCATTTTGCTCCAATGACCATAATTCATCATACCTGCAACAAAACATCAAAAATACCTTTTCTTAAAGTGCAATATCATAAAAAACAGTGTAAAATCGGTATGAAAATCTCAACATATTTTTTTTGGTCAAAATCCTCCAAACTTAACTATTACTTGTCCTCAAGTAATTTTAGTACTATGTAAAAGTTATGATCTATGGTAGTAAGGTTTTAATTCAGAAATCCTATAAGTTTGATCAAAGTAAATATGATAGTGAGATTTTCAGAAACAATTCAAGTAAATAAATTAACTCTGTAGCTACAAGATTATCGAGTCATCAAGTTTAAGAGTTCTAATCTTCTAATCATTTCAAGAATGACTATATGTTGTAATATTAAGTCACTTAGAATATTCAAATGATAGGAACTTCATGAGAACACTACTAGTAAAAGATCTAATCCATAAATATAAGTTCAAGAATGTATTTAGGTTTTCCCTTTAGGTAGGTCCAGTGAAGCCAATTTTTTATTAGGCATATCCTCAAGTTTCTCCTCACTTTCATATTTATTAGGCATATCCTCAAGCCAATTTTCTTAGGCATATCCTCACATTTATTAGGCATATCTTCAAGCCAATTTTCTTTCTTTTCTC
>NW_018236770.1:0-410 GCF_001263595.1 Phalaenopsis equestris | reverse complement strand
TTTGTATGTTGTTTTATCAACACCAAAATGTCCCCGAAATTCATAATTATGACATTTTGGATAGTTTCATAAGTTCCTTCTAATGGTACACATCTTTGAATAATTAGATCCTTTCCTTGTTTATATAAAAATGGGTCATCTTAAAAATAAGTCTTAGCTTCAGAAATAAATTTTCTCTTTTATTGGTATGTCATTCCATAGGCTATAATATCGCTAACAATAAAGTTCACAATGTCGACATACCACAGAACACACCACTCATTCATAATGAATAATTTTTCATCTAGAAAATGTTCATTAATTTCTTTTTCAAAACAAAGTGGTTCTTTTAACTCAAGTATGGAGAAATGATCAGCAAATTGATTTTCAGTCCCATTTAGATCTACTATTTCAAAATCAAATTCTTGCAA
>NW_018236769.1:0-214 GCF_001263595.1 Phalaenopsis equestris | reverse complement strand
ATGAATGTATCCGTGATAGGGTTGGTGTAGCTCCGTTGGCGGCAGACATAATTAGATAAAGTTGTCTTTTAGATGATTTGGTCACATTAACTGTCGATCATCTAATGATCCGATCAGGAGAGTAGATGTGTAGATTCGACTTATGTTAAGAAAGGAAGAGATAAACTTAGAAAGAGGAACATATTGTATAAAAATGATTTTAATTTATCAGAAT
>NW_018236768.1:0-557 GCF_001263595.1 Phalaenopsis equestris | reverse complement strand
GAAAGTGGTCCGTCAGCTATGTGGGATAAGGAAGTAACAACAATTTATGTATTACAAAAATTGAAATCAGAAATAGTCCAACCACGTATTTCAATAAGGAAGGTTGACAAAATATTGCAAAAAGGTTCACAAAATTGACGGGAAGGGATTACGACAGGTTGAAATTCAAAAATAAATGGGATCAATTGAAGAAAGAGTGGAAAATTTAGAAGGAGCTCAAATGTGGATCGACCGGGTTGGGTTGAGATCCCATTAAGCGAACAATCGATGCTCTAGATGAATGGTGGGTTGAGAGATTGGTGGTAATAAATACAATCTCATTTTGTATATTATCATATTTTTTGGTTATTTACTAATCCATCTCCTTCCATTCAATGATACAGGCCATGCCAACAGCCAAAAAATATGGGTAGTGAGAAATTGAGTTGGAGTTTATAGAAAAACAGGACATCATGTTTAAGTGTGTTTTCGCGACGGGAAAACATGCTTTCAACCCAAGTGAGTTGGGCTTTTCAGGAATATCAGATGACTTGCCACCAGAACATGTTATAGCAGAT
>NW_018236767.1:1101-1315 GCF_001263595.1 Phalaenopsis equestris | reverse complement strand
TGGACATTTAGAAGATAGTTTGATACGACTGATGACAAGGATGAAATTAATTGAGGAGGATTCTATTGAAGAATTTCCATTCCGACCCTTCTACAACCTCTTCGTTCATGTGCAATCAATGGGTGATCTCAAAGGAGAATCGAGTACCGAGTCTGAGGATTAGTAGATTTATATTACTACCTATATGTCTATCTATGTATTTTAATTTGAACTT
>NW_018236767.1:0-1046 GCF_001263595.1 Phalaenopsis equestris | reverse complement strand
GACGCTGAATTAATGTATTGAGGTTAAGAAAATACCAAACTTAGGTGTGTTATGTAACGTATATTATACCCCTTGGAATTTTTATATAAATGTGATGTTTTGTGTTGTGAAATTTTATATGTGCTAAGTATATCATTTAGTTATTTAAAATTATGCCTATAATGATTCGTTTAGGCTTGGAATTGATCGAAATCGCAAAAATCCAAAATTTGGACAAAATCAGTAGAGCCCGCTGACGACGCCCTTGAAGCCGCCGACGACGAGATTTTTCGCGATGGCGGGAATTTCCCGTGGCTTAGGTTCAAAATTCCAATTAAGCGCGCCGACGGCGCCATCGACTCTGTCGATGGCGAGCCCACAAAAAACACCTTTAACTGCAATTTTGACCAGTGAACTGTCGTTATTCATCATCCCCTTCCTCCTAAAAATGTCATTTTCGACCTAGGGCTTGAGAGATCTTGGATTAGGAGGCGATTTCATTGACACCGGATTTGATCTTCTCTAGGTAAGAGCTTCACTCCAAGCTAAAAATGTTTGATTTTCACCATGGATTTCTCCCACATTGAGGAGATCCGAAAACTTTGAGAATGTGAAAAAAATTTGGGAAGAGATTCATGGATCTTATTGTTGAACTCTTATAATTACTATTGGAAGCCATGATTTACATATTTGAACTAATTTGTGGAATTTTTCTATAATTTGATTAGATTAAAATGGCTCCACGACAAAAGAGAAGAATTGAGTTCGACAAGTCTCGCTTTGTCAATGCGATGGCTCAAACAAAATTTATTTCCATATTTAAAGGAAAGAAGTGCATACAAGATCAAATTTTTGAAAGTCCGGGAGGAGAAATCGAGCTAGTTATTGTCATATTGACAAAGGGGGGGTGGGAAAACATTTGTTACACCACCAATAAAGCTGATGCAAATCTTCTGAAAGAGTTCTACGCCAATGTGATTTATTCTGATGACGGAATCGTTCAAGTGCGTGGATTCCATGTGGAGTTTACTTCCGCCCACATCAACACTTTTTATGAAGTCCCAGAC
>NW_018236766.1:0-296 GCF_001263595.1 Phalaenopsis equestris | reverse complement strand
AAACTTAGGCTCAAAGAATGGGCCAATTGAGCTTGAATTTTGTTTAAATTGGTCACATAAAAGGTGAATTTAAGTTTAGGGTTGAAATTGGGAGAAATTGTGACCAATTTGATGGACATTTGAGGTGGATTTTGGGAGATTTGGCGTTTTAAGGGCAATTTGAGTATTTTGGACAAAGATGGTCAAATTGGCCAAATTGGGTGATGTGGTATTTGAGAAAAATAAAATTAAGAATATTTAGAAGGGTTTGGAAATTTTTATGATTTTTGGGAATTTTTTGAAATTTTGGGCTAAGG
>NW_018236765.1:6964-8674 GCF_001263595.1 Phalaenopsis equestris | reverse complement strand
GAATAACATGAGGAATATTCTCGACAGAGAAAAAAGAGGCGCAGTAACACAGAGGAATATTCTCCCCCGTGTTATTCATGTGTTATTATGTTATTATAACACCAGGAATATTCTCTGGACACAATAACACATGATAACACGAGGGGGGGAATGTGCCCCGTGTTACTGCGAATTTTTTTTTCTCTTTCACATGGGGTATCATGATGTGATTTTATTGGTTACGCACATTACTCTACGTGCATAGTATTCATATAATATTTTTTCTTGTTAGCAAATCGTACTTCTTCAACTTCATGTGCGACCTTAAGCTAAAATCTCATTTAATGCCTTTGCTCCAGTAACCTCAGCAGTCTTTCCTGCGGCCCCTTCCTCCCCACTCTCTATCTTCGCCATCTTCTTCAACCTGGCCAGCTCCAGATCCCTGCTCATCTTCCTCCTATACATCTCCGCAAATGTGATACCCTCCTCCATCACCGGCATCTCTCCTTCCCTCACCGCTAGCGGGTAAACAACTGCTTCCGGAGCCGGGTTCTGGAACGCCGCGATCGAAAGCCGGCTGTAATTTGAGTTCACGACGGCCTGATGGTCCGCGTTCTTAAACCGACCGTTGCTCAGGTACTGTAATTTCACTCACGCACACTAATCGTTCGACGAAATGTCTAAATCAATTTTTTAAACGAGAAAAAGAAAAGAGTGTGTTCCACTTACATGACCGTGGTCGCCGAGGTTAACAACGAAAGCATTCTGGACAGGCTGAACGGTGATCCAGGTTTTACCGTCGTCCTTGGTGGCTTGGAGACCGCCGACTTGATCTTGAAGCAACAGAGTAATGGTGCCGGGGTCTGTGTGGCGCTTCAGGCCCAGGGTGAGGTCCGGTTGCGGGCATTTTGGGTAGAAATTGACCACCAATTTCTGGTCCATATCGATACAGGCTCCGGCTATGGCTTCACGATCTAGTCCCATGGCTTCCGATAGCACGCCGAGGAGATTGCAGGCCAGATCCATCAGCTTGGCGCTGTACTCCTCCACAACAGCACGCCACCCCTCCGGCTTCTCCGGCCACCGCGAGTAATCGCGGCTCCCGATTGGGTATGAGAAATAGGTAACGATCTCCCTCCAATCTTGAACTGCTTCACCCTTCATTCATAAACAAACACGAAAAATACTACGTCATGCACGCAGAATTGTGTGCGTATGAATGTTATTTAGAGGGTGTTGCAGGGTTATGTCAGTGCTCGGATGACATGAAAAAATATTATGTCTTTTTTTATTGGGGTTAATACCCTCAATAATCTCACAAAATCCTCGAATGACCCGATCTTGAATTTCTTCACCCTTCATTCATAAACAAACACGAAAAATACGTACGTCATGCATGTAAAATTGTGTGCGTATAAATGTTATTTAGAGGGTTTTGCAGGGTTATGTCAGTGTTCGGATGACATTAAAAAATATTATGTCTTTTTTTATTGGGGTTAATACCCTCAGTAATATCACAAAATCATCGAATGACATGAAAAAAGATAAGCGCCAAACTGCGGAATGTATTTGTATGTTATTTGGAATCTCAACAACCTTTTAATAACCCCCAATAATTGAGTTATTTGAGTTATTGAAATATTATTCGGAGTCATACGCACGCAGAATTAAGTGTATATGACATATGTAAATAGCGCTCCATAAACATGCACATATTATATATATATATAT
>NW_018236765.1:4411-6092 GCF_001263595.1 Phalaenopsis equestris | reverse complement strand
CGAGTCGTTCACGAACAAAGAGTCGTTTTGACAACCCTAATCACGTAGTCATTAGATGTTAATGATTAGTATAAGATTTAAAACATCATT
Organism: Phalaenopsis equestris; assembly: GCF_001263595.1. Classification (NCBI taxonomy): domain Eukaryota; kingdom Viridiplantae; phylum Streptophyta; class Magnoliopsida; order Asparagales; family Orchidaceae; genus Phalaenopsis; species Phalaenopsis equestris. The sequence continues at coordinate 6,002 of NW_018236765.1, read as the reverse complement.
TGAATCTAATTTAATAATTTTAATTATATTTATTTTTTAATACTTTTAATTGATTATAAATCTTTTTAGTCTTTTAGTCAATTAAATTTTTAAAAAAGACTACTCATCAAGGATATATATATAATTGATTAGTAGTATTCCGAGCCAAAACAAGCCGAACACGAACGAACAAATATTTATTCATGTTCGGCTCATTAACTTATCGAACGAGTAGAACACGAGCTGTTCGCGAACAACGAGCCGTCTTGACAGCCCTAATCACCCGCAAAATTTATTTGTTGTCCGAATGCTGCCCATATAAATGGTTGTTTGGGATTAATATTTTTATTATTTTTTTCACTTTAAAAATACATTTGTTTAATATTTTCTTGTATATTTTTATTTTTTTTTTAAAAATAAACTAATATGATTTTAAAAATGATCAAAATGTGTTTTAAATATTTTTGAAAATAATCATATTTAATTCTAATAATCAAATATATTTTTTTTCAAATTAGCATATGAATAAAAAATGAAAATAAAGTATTCAAAAATAAAATATATTTGACTATTTGATAAAGAATAATTGTTTTTAAAATAATAAAAATAATTTTAAAGAATTTAAAAAATGTTAATTTATTTTAAGAAATAAAAATATGTTAAATAAATATGTTTGTAAAATTAAGAGAAAAATTAAAAACAATCTCAGAAAAGCCCGAAGTTTTTTAAATTGTTACATGCAAAATCTTAAAGGCGAATGGCTTGCGACTGATGGCAATGGTCAGAACTCGGACGGATCAAGTAAAATTAATGTTGGATTTGCCCGTATAAAAATTTCTGCACGCAATATGTGCAGATTTTTTGCCAATCCTACCCGTACGGGTGTAAAAATTATTGCATACATACATCGCATGTAGAGATGCATGTAATGTCTGATCCTGATCATAAATCACGGTGATCTATTATCATGATGTATTTCGGTGGGCGCCACTTTAATTTTTTTTTTTCAAAAAAATTTTGATTGCATAATGACCGTACTACGATCAGGATCGGACACCGCATGCATCTCTGCATGAGGTGTATGTATACAATAGTTTTTGGTACAGGTGGGCTTTGGTAAGTAGATCGGGCGGCTAAGAAGAGCGCATTTTCTATTCGGACTCCTGATATAGTTCTATGTGTAGCGTATGTTATTCTTGAGTTATTTTTAGGTTATTTCTGGGTTATTTTCATTAATCCTAAAATAACGCAGAAATAACCCGCGGTCTTTATTTTTAATTTATTTATGGGTTATTTCAGTATTATTAAAAATTTCAGTATTATTAAAAATAACCCAGAAATAATCAGAAAATAATTCAGAAATAACTTCGGTCGCACATAGAGCTACGTCAGGAGTCCGCACACAAAAATTTTGGGCTAACCCGAAAATAACTCAGAAATAACTTCGATCGCACGTAGAGCTAGTCAAGAGTCCGCACACAAAAATTTTTTGGGCTAAGAGACGATTTTTTTTTGGCCCCGTTTCAGCTAGACATCAAACTAAAGGTAAGAAAATAATTAAAAAAAAAAAAAAAAAACTGCTTTGTCAGCAAGGGCTTTCACAACTGGCTTT
>NW_018236765.1:0-1686 GCF_001263595.1 Phalaenopsis equestris | reverse complement strand
ATTTGAATTCAACACTATGAGACTTAGGAACTTAACAAAATTTATAATGAATGCTTTGTCCTTTGAAATGGGCAACTACCGTTGATATGCGGCGGTGAAAGACGACGAAGCCAAACTACTACAAAGAAAGCGAGCATCCTTAACGATGGTGAGCAGTTCAAACGACACCAAGCGATCCACTGTGTCTCTCTCTGATCCCCTCAAGAAGGCAATGCATCGTGGAACTGGGAAGTGAATGTTTTTTTCATGACCTAGGGCTTTTTTACGACTTACGAGCCGTGTAACTAAAAAGCGTTCAACAGGTTTGTGATCCAAAGGTTAAACCGCTGGTTCAATCTTTTTTGGCCTTTTCACATCCAAAAAAATTATTTTATGTATGGTTTGGGTCAGATTGGCCACCGGTTCACGATCTAATCGGTCAAATCTGCTGGTCTGGTCCAGTTTCATGAACATTGCTGAGAACTAAAAATTTATTGTTCTATTAAAAGGTATTTGGTAGCATACTTTTAATAGAATTTATGGTTGTATTTAACATAAATAAAGCCAAAAATGAAAAAAAAAATGTAAATTAAAATTGATAACCTGTTGAATCTAATTATGTTTTTTGTTTCGATGTAAATCCAGATTTATTAAATTTGACAGGGATTTAGCATAGGAAGAAAAACGCACACGTGTGGATTATATAATGGAAGGAAGCCGAGCTCTGGACTTCTAGAGAATCAGATAAATAGATTTGGTGGAAGCCGGAAGGTGAGGAAGGTTAGGTTGGAGGCAGACTTCGCATGTGCTGCTAATCTAGCTACGTATGTATTAGATTTTCATAGTATTTTTTATTTTGACTATACTTATAAATATTTTAAAATAAATTATTTTGTCATCATCTCCCGCGAAATTTATCTGTTGTCCGAATGCTGGCCATGTAAATGGTTGTTTGGGATTAATTTTTTTATTATTTTTTTCATTTTTAAAAACACATTTGTTTAATATTTTGTTGTATATTTTTATTTTTATTTTTTTAAAAAATAAATTAATATGATTTTAGAAATGATCAAAATATGTTTTAAATATTTTTGAAAATAATCATATTTAATTATAATAATCAAATATAATTTGTTTCAAATTAACACATAAATAAAAAATGAAAACAAAGTATTCAAAAATAAAATATATATGACTATTTGATAAAGAATGATTATTTTTAAAATAATAAAAATAATTTTAAAATATTTTTAAAATTGTTAATTTATTTTAAGAAATGAAAATATATTAAATAAATATGTTGTTAAAATTAAGATTAAAAATTGAAAATAATCTTAGAAAAGCTCCAAGTTTTCAAAATTCTTACATGCAAAATCTTAAAGTCGAATGACTGGTGAGTGATGAGAAAATATTACATCATGATTTTAATGCATTCGGAGTCCAATGATGTGGCGTCACGTGACTAATACTAATGTATTACGGTGAGACTCACTTGATACGTGACGTTTCATCATTGAATTCCAAACACAAACTAAATTAAAAATCCTGATGCATGATAAGAACTCACATAGAACAAGCAAAATTAATGTTGGATTTGCCCGTACAAAAATTTCTGTGCGCAATGTCCGCAGTTTTTTTCCAATCCCAACCCGTTCGGGTGGGCTACGGTAAATAGATCGGACGGCTAAGAACGCACCAAGCTTGTTG
>NW_018236764.1:0-596 GCF_001263595.1 Phalaenopsis equestris | reverse complement strand
TCAATATCGGCCAATACCTTATCATTTTAGTGCGGTTACTAAAAAAAACAAAGGTCTTTCTGTGAACTGGGTACACATTTTCTTTATTATCAATTGTTTTTATCTTTTAAGATGTGTTTTTCAAACTTATCATTTGCTTAACAATTATAATATTAAGATATTTAATTAAATTAAACAAACTATTAAAAGGAGAAACAATTGGCTCAATTTGCAAGTAGCAAACTAAACCAAAAAGATACGAGGAAAAGACAAAACTGAGGACCCAGTGCGAGACTTACACAACGTACGTCCAGGTGGAGCTAGTCCACCAACACACCTATCGGGGGTCCGACCCCACACAAAAATAAAGTCCTAATGAACTTCTGAACCTCTCTGTTCAAAGGTGATCGAACAGACGGTCCTGTGAAGTCCGAAAGAGTTGACCATACTTACCCAAGAAAGAAATGAGTGAAGCATGTCAACAAAAGAAGGGTAATTTGGTTCATGAGGGACATGAACACATTGCCGATGTCTGAAGACAATATTCCCTGATTTAAATGGAGAGAAGCTTATCCCCAGCAGAATCGCCAGAATCTGTCGGCAGCTAAAAAGTTTGG
>NW_018236763.1:36695-36927 GCF_001263595.1 Phalaenopsis equestris | reverse complement strand
ATGGTTAAGCTTGATATTTATCTCATGGGTAAATCAAGGTACTTGCCATACTACATGTCTATACCCTATGGTGTAGGGTGTCATTTTTCCTGAGCATCATAAGCTTTAACCTTGATCCTGCCCTTGGTTAGCCACCATAACTCAAGAAAAAGCCCAAAACTATGAGCCCCTACATGGCTAATACCCAAACTCATGCCAAGAGGCCACCAACACCCCCAATCCGTCGATAGCA
>NW_018236763.1:35888-36325 GCF_001263595.1 Phalaenopsis equestris | reverse complement strand
TGAAATAGCCTCTACCATAGCTCTCAACCAACACCCAAAATCGGTTTTGGTCAAAATCTTACATAGGCTTTACACCAGAGCCAGAGGCTTCATCTCTAAGCTCTTTGGGACCTAACAAAGGTGTGAAGAATCTCTGATTGAGGCTAAACCTCTCGAAGCAAAGGTATAATCTCACTCACTCTCCTGAGACTTCACGAGTTCTACATTTACAATGGCTTAATTTCATAGCAAGTTTACAATATAGATGTGTTTGTCTCTTCAATACGAACAATTTAAAAAAATAATCATCAAAATCCATAAAAAAATGAGAGAGATATCAAGATTTTAAAATGGACGGTTCTCGATTAAGTCTATCGGGGACGATGAACGGATGCCGTCCATTCTCTCGTGTATTAAATGAACGGCGGAGAACGAGTCGGATCATCATACAGGGCGAT
>NW_018236763.1:34457-35805 GCF_001263595.1 Phalaenopsis equestris | reverse complement strand
ATTCACAAAAATAAAATAAAAATATTCTCTTGCTCAGTGAACAGAGGAGAGTCATGTGGAATTATTTTCACATTAATTTGATGCATAAATTATTTTTAAAAAATGAATTAGGTATAGGGGTTTTTCAATTCTCCATTCATATTGAATTATCACCTTGACCCCAACTTTTTATATGTTGTAGCCTCTGTCTAGGTGAACAACTTGAGAATTTTTTCAAAGCCATAGGAGATCTATAGACAGAGATCTTAATTTTCTAAGTTTTTATGAATTTTCTATTCAAATAATTTTAGAAAATTGTATATGGCTTAGAAAATTCTACAAAAATTCATGTAAGTTTCTTATGCCCAGAGTAGTCTTAGGAAATAATTTCATGATTTTCAAGAATCAAAACATCCCTATTTTGAGCAAACCCTAATTTTCTTAAAACATTTAATTTGGAGATCATTTAATATTTTTATTTTTAAAAGTAACCCTCAAATTTGAAACTTAAATGATTTTTAAAAATCAAAATATAACTCCAAAAATTATGAAAATTAGTTTTTTGAGTTCTTTGATATCAGAGGAATTTAATAAAAATAAAAATAGATTTAAAATAAAAACTTTTTTTAGGTTATTGTTTAGGAATCATTGGAATATTTTTCCAAGATCTAAAAATAAAGATATCTATTTTTAAACCTTAAAATGATTTTTATGACTTAAAAATAGAATTCTCACAAAAATAATTTTAAAAAATCAAATAAAAATCAGAAAAATACAAAATAAATTTCTTTGGTTCCCTGACTTCAGAGAGATTTTCGAAAAATATAAAACATATTTTTCAACATATAAAATTTTTTATTTTTATTAAAATCCCCAAAAATTCAAACAGTTTTAATAAATCTCAAAAAAAAAATTCAAAAAACCATGAAATTTTGGCCAAATGACTTTCTGGTTTAGGGCTAACTCACATAAAAATTTGGCTAAATGACTTTCTAGTCTAGGGCTAGCTTAAATGAAAATTTCAAGTGATTAGGAATTGTCGTGATCATCTTTTGGAATTTTTTTTAAAAATACACATTTTTGCATAAAAATAATTATATGAATTAAATTAAATTGTGAAAATCCACATTTTCTCCTCTGATGTCTTAATTGACCTATCAGTAGGGTTACATAAAAATTCCAAAGTTATTTGACTTGAATTTGACAAATTATATAAGTTTGGACCCTTAGGGGAAAATTGTAATTTTGGATATTTTTGGCCTTAATGAATATTTAGGTTTAATCAAAATGGGAAATGAGTAATTTCTGATATTAATTAACTCATTTGATGGTTTGCAATAAAAAATGGGCTTAATTGGTAGAAACCCAC
>NW_018236763.1:33207-33525 GCF_001263595.1 Phalaenopsis equestris | reverse complement strand
ATAAACATAAACTGCTTTGACATGCATTTTGAGTTGCAGGTGGTAAAACGAGAAGACTCGTCAGGTACACTTTTACAGTTTACGGCGTTTTACAGTCTTTCTTGTACTTTTCTACTGCTTTTCTTTTATGCTTCTACCATTCTTACTGTATAAAAAACACTTGCATGTTAAAAAAAAAATAAAACAAAACCAAAATCAAAATTAAAAACAAAATTTCAAACAAAAATACCTCACAACATTCAAAATATAAGACAACTCAAAATTTAATCACAAACATCACCAAAAAATACAACTTTAACTAAATTAATACGTCTCTAT
>NW_018236763.1:20988-33030 GCF_001263595.1 Phalaenopsis equestris | reverse complement strand
TAACTAGATAACATCTAAATGATTTCTTTTAAATTGAAGCTAAATAATAAGATAGCTTAGGAAGTCACCGAAGTTCTCCTTCGAATCCGTGACATCCTCTAGTGTTTCCTCCTTTGGCTCCAAAATAAAATGTTCCAAATTTGAACCAATCCCCCTTCACACCTCTTAGTCCGATATCTTTGAAATGTCCTTACCATTTGAACTCCTTGAAGATAATTTTTCTTGACTTTTATCGAGAGTATTCTTAGGCAACTTTAGTTATCTATGATGTAATTAACTATGGGGGCTTGCCCTTATAGGAAGCTTTTCCCGAACCCAACATAATATAAACCCAATTTAATTCCTTATATTAAATAGGGGAACTTGTTGGCCAATAAATTGGTTTCGCAGATCAAACGGATGTCATAACTTTCTCTAGTTTATTTGACGGAGCCTCACCCTCAATTCTTGTGTTCATCCTTCGGGATAGATACAGGATTTGAAGTAAAGTGCTCTTTCATCTAAACTATGAAAATTATGGAGTCAGTTTGACTTCATCTTTTTCAAAACTAAAATTTTTAAAACGTCCTTCCGAAGCGGGCAACAGGATTTCAAATCCAATGACCGACAGCTTCTTACGGGCAAACCGCACACCAAAAATAGTGCCGACAGACTTCAGGACCGTCTGTACAATCACCTTTAAATAGAGAGGTTCAGGAGGCCATTAAGGACTTTTTAATCTTCATGTGGGGTCGGACCCCCAATAGGTGTGTTGGTGGACTAGTTCCACCCAGACATTATGCATTGATAATTTGGTCCCACACTGGGTCCTAAACACTTAACGTCTCCTTTTTGAGTTTGATTTGCTGATTTGCAAATTTAATCGAATTGTATCATGTTGCACGCGCCTTAAAATTTCCTTATATTAATTAAATTTTTCTACTTTTTAACTACTTTTAATAAAATTTTAAAATCCGCACAAACTAAATAAAAACTTACCTGGTCTACAGATCGACCTCTGTTAATTTTTAGTGCTCGCACTAAGATTATGAAGTTTTGGCAAGATAGCTAACCCCAGAACTTTCTCTTTTGAAGCTGCTACAATGGCGTGCCCAATGCTAACTTTTTCTTGTGACCTATCAACGAGCTGCAATGCTTGCAATGTTGTTCCTACCATCAAGTTTGGAGCCGGATTTGATGATCTCGAGGTCATCCTCGGGAAAGCTCCGTTTATTGTGATGAAAGTCGCTGCTCCAGAAGTCCAAGATTCGTCTGCTCAATTCAACTTGAACTGCCTTCAGGACTTTCTTTCTTATAAGAAAGTCAAGACCACTACCATCACGACACCTACCAAGCCTATTATTCCCGCTGCTGCTAAGGGAAAAGAAGTTATGATCTTTGAAGACCTGACTGATGGGTTGTCCATCCCACCATCAATGTTTAAAATCAAATCAGGTTCGAGAACTGCCCCGTTAACCCGAACCCAAAAGAGAAATTGCAACAGGAAGGTTTAGAGGGCTACTAAAGCCTAGATTCATAAAGAGGTACCTGCTATTGATGAAGATCCTCACCATAAGGAGTCAGGATTACCAGAGATTTATCCACTTCTGCGAGGAAGCAGATTCCACCCTTTAATGGATACCGAGTATCCAAAAGATTGCCTCTACTTTACCGTCACTTCATGGACATAGTGTGGAGAGGAAGAAGTCCACTCTGATCACCCAAGTCAGTTCAATTTTTCAGAGGCTAGTTGTTTAGTTGGTGAGTTACTCAAAGGAGTGGGATGTGTAGTATCCCCTCGCATGAAGAAAGAAACCTTAAAGGAGGTCAGATCTGCCAAATGCTCCTAGAAGTCAACTGAAACTTTACCTACTTGCATTCCTATCTGGTTCCTTTTGGGGAGCAGAGTTGATACCGCTATTGTCACCACCGATTCTACTGTTACTAGGACGGCAAGTCGTCAACCAGTTAAGTCACATCTGGGTCCAAGAATTCTACCGATCACCCACTACAAGGATGTTCCTAAATTCCTAAGGGAAAAGATGAAGAAGTTACCCAGTACCGTATCTGGTCTGCACTATAGGAAGCGTACTTCTCTTCAATATACCGATGTTCCTACCGAGACACTCCTTCTCAAGACATCACCGTCAAAGAAAAGGGTATGGATACTTAAGGTTGCCATACCGATACAGTCCAGTAAGCCGTAGGGCGAGATCACGTAATGAAGTCAAGGTATGAAATATCTGATATCATCGCAGCAATTTCCAGCAAGATGGAAGAAAAAGTCGAGGAGGTCCAATAGGGTCCTTCAGATTTTAAGACAATCTAAGAATCAATAATCGAGGAAAAGGTCGAAAAGCTCAGGGTCGAGATTTTCGAGTTGGCTTGGGAACATGGAGTTTCCATGGACGATGATTAAGATTTTGACTTCAACGATTACCTCAAATAAGATTTCAAGGATGTTCCATGTCATTGAAACTAGAGCCGCTACATCTGAGCGCGAGGTTCAACCTCTCATGGAAGAGAACATTGTAGATGAGCTGCGTAGGGCTATCCTCCTAAGGGATGAGCAAGTCAACCTACTAGAGAAACGAATAGAAGAGATGACATCAGCCATGACCGCCATGGCCACAATTCAAGGACAATCTCAAGTACCAAAGTTAGCCTCTTCAGAGGTCAACCAAATAGAGATTATACATATCACAGATGAAAGAAGGGAAGTTGCTTCAGCAAACAGGGATGAGCAACCAAATAAGGATTCTCCATCAAGAGCCATATTGGAGAAGGAAATTAAGCAAATGGTCAAGCAAGTTCGGGAGGCCTTAACCTAATCTAAGGGTAGTGCATTGATTTTAAAAGTTAGACCTTACCCAAAAGAATTCGATGTAATACCCTTCCCTAAAGGTTTTGTGTCCCAAAAATTTAAGATATTTGATGGGACTTGAAATCCCAGGCAGCACACAACACATTTTTGAGCCAGTTGTGACAACACAAGAGGTAACAAAGCCTTACTTATCCAAAAGTTTGTCAGCATCCCTTCAGGGGTTACTTTATATTGGTATGCTGATTTGCACAACGGATCGATTAAAACATTCATCGAACTGGAACAATTATTTGTGAAAGATTTGTCAGAGCACAACATCATGTGTATATTGGAGATCTCATGATGGAAAAGTGGAAGCCCAACAAGACTTTAGTGGATTACATCTTGAGGTGGAGAAACCTTAGCATGAAATGTGAAACTCAGCTAAAGGAACATCACGCGATTGAGATCTTACTTAAAAGCATTGATGGGCCAGTAGCTTTCATGCTTAAGGGACTCACCATTAAATCCTTTAAGTAGCTACTAAGTAAAGCCAGTAGTTTTCAAGATGAAATGAAACATATGGATTCTCATGTGAAATCCAAGGCAACCAAAATATTTGAAAAGAAGTCTGGAACAGTGGCAACTGTCGATAAAGGAAAACAGCGAATGAAGATTCATGTAGAAAATCCTCAGCAATCATCATCACAACACACTCAACAACAAACACAACAGTTTGGTCATTCTAGCCAGCAACCGTCTTAGGCAGGATCATACCAACCAGAGAGTAAGAAAATGACCATTGCATAACATAGGAAAGTGGTATATTCCTTCAAAGATGAAGCCGTACCCAAAATGTTTAGATGTCTGATGAAGAGGCTTGAATTCAAATTACCACATCAAAAGAAACCTAAAGAGGTCGACAAGAAAGATCAACCAAAAACCATAAAGAAGGGAAAATATTGATCTCAAAAGAATATTTAAAAGAACCTGAAAAAGTATCCATAAATATGATTTGGGCTGAGCCAATCTCTCTGATTGGCCCATATACTGGAAAAGATATATGGAGTGCAGTCTGGAGCAAATCGTCCAAGAAAATATTGAACCATATTCAAAGCACTTCAAAACAAGCCTCCGTTCAGAGTCTTCATCCTGCCAAGCCCGAGATGAAGATTTCACCAAGAGATTTGTCATCATGAAAGACAAATAAGAAGAAGAAAACCACCACGAAGACTGATAGCATGTGGGGTAGGATAGGGGCTGCCTCTACTAGATTGGTTGTCTCAGATTCAGGGAAGAAAATTCTCGAACCCCTGAATCTATATGATTATGTTTTTGCCCCCTCCAAGGTTTTATGAATATAATGATTATGATTTCGGCTACGTTTTAACTAATTCTGGTGATAACGTAATCGATTATGACCAATCTAACTTTGACCTTGATTCTTGAAATGATCCTCAAATCATACTTGAGTCTGATGAACTCGCTAACAAGACCAAAGGAGACATCGAAAATACCGCTTACGACAGCGCTGGGAGTGAGGAACCAATCTTGGAGTGCCACAGTGTACCGCTTGCCATCAAATTAGATCTTTCCAACAAATAAGAAACACTAGAAGATTCGACAATGATATCTCAGGAAGAATAAATTACAGAAGTGAACTTGAGGAGCGAGAGAGTATTACCCCCGAGAACAACTCCGACAGATAAAAAAAAAGCAGATAGTCACTCGAGAAGAGCTACCTTCACCTCCGCCAGCAGAAGAAACACATAATCAAGAGAAAATTGGAGGATCATTCAAATTGGATTACAATGTGCTAGCTCATCTTAGAAAGTTTCTAGCCAGATTAAGCATCTACGACATTCTAATCCTGTCAAAAGAGATGAGAGAGTCTCTGGTTACAGCTTTTCTTTACCTAGAGATTTACTTAGCACAGTTGGCCAGTACATCCTCAGATGAAGTTTGTTCGTTGAAAGAATAGTCTAGGGTAACCTTTATAGATGAAGATTTGCTGCTCGGTACTGCCGACCACAATCGTCCACTCTATATCTCCATTAACATTGGTAGAATTATGTTGTCCACATTTTTAATAGATCCTGGAGCATCACTCAACTTGATGAGTCTAAGGACATTGGCCTATTTAGACATTAAAACCCAGGACCTTACGACCAATAAAATGATGTTAAGAGGATGTAACCAAAAGGGAGAGAGAGCCCTTGTATTGATTACATTACTTACGAAGGTTTGAGAACTAGTGATAACCACTAAGTTTCATAACATCGATGGAGAGACCTCTTTCAACACTCTACTTAGCCAACCATGGATTCACGAACACAATATGGTTCCATTGTCTCTACATCAGTGCAGCAAGTACTACAAAGTAGGACAAGAACATTGCATCAAGGGAGATCTACAACCATTTTCCGTTCATGAAGTTTGTATTCATGAGGATGTCGCCTACTACGCGCCTCCAAAGGAAACCGTCTTATCTTGTGAAATTATGATAAACAAAAGTCAAGACTTGGAAGAATCACAAAGAGGAAGCCATTCAACTCCGCCTCAGTGATCTTCCACCACTCTTTCATGAAAAATTGGTGGGGGTTCTTTTACTGTGCGCACCCGAGGTCGAGGCCGGGGATGTGGATGAGGAAGGACAAATTTAATTGTTGAACAGATTAGGCCAACTATCAACTTTGGTAATGAAGATAGTTTTGAAGATGAAATATTGATGAAAAAATAAATGATGATGACAAAACAGAAGAAACCTCAGTACAGGATATCCTTAGAAGATACAGAGCAGAACGAATATGAGATGATGTATGATCGGTAAACCACTATGTGAACACCATGACCATTACTCTGATTCTCCCTCAAAGATTGAGATTCTAAAGGTCAAATAAGTCAATAATGCTAGTTCAAATCCGATCAAGTTTTATCATGATTCTACCTCTACTAATCTTGGAAACCATGTAAGTTAGGATGTGATCCTAATGAATTAATGGAATTGCCTTTTGGTTATTTTTCACCTTGCGTACAAAAATGAAATCAACAGGGACATTCGCCAAAACTTATGCCAAAAGATAAATTACAACTTCTTAAAAAATTATGGGATATTAAAAGTCAAACTCCCAACTCGAAAGAGGGTCTCAGTTTTGGTACAGTCGGACCAGTTGTTGATTCAGAGTTTTGCATGGTTGTTACTAGTGAATCGGGAGAGGATTGCCTCGATATGGAAGATGACTCTACAGATCAGTTGATAGAAGATGCTCTGCAGAATTTGAGGAGGAAATTAAATCAACTATTGATGAATTGAAGAAAATTAACCTCGGGACTGAAGAACGACCCCAACCTAAATTTATAAGTTCTCTACTCAACGATGAAGAATCTTTAGAATTGATCAAACTGTTAAGAGAGTTTAAAGATTGCTTTTAATGGAGTTATGATGAAATCCCAGGACTATCAGCAGAGGTTGCAATTCCTAAACTCGGGGTGGACAAAGATATGACCCCAGTAAAACAAGCTCCCAGAAGAATGCACCTCAAAATATAACAGGAGGTCATAGTAGAAGTGAAGAAGTTAATAGACACTAACTTTGTAAGAGAAGAGCAGTACTTCCACATGGTTAGCTAATATTGTGCCAGTTAAGAAGAAAAATGGACAAATCCGTGTTTGTGTCGACTTTAGTGATTTAAATAAAGCATGTCCAAAAGATGAATTCTCGTTACCGATACCAGAAATTATGGTGGACATCGCTTCAACACATGAGATTTTCTCCTTCATGGATGGATCATCGGCATATAACTAAGTCAAGATGGCTCATGAGGATGTAGCACTTACAACCTTCAAAATACCTATCGGGTTTTCTGCTACATAGTGATGACATTTGGGTTGAAGGACGCTAGAGCAACATATCAACGTGTAATAACCAAGACTTTTTATGATCTCATTCAAAATCAAGTGGAATACTACATGGATGATTTGGTCATCAAGAGAAAGCAAAAAATAGACCATTTGTACGATTTAAGAATCGTTATCGAATGATTACAACAATATGACCTTAAAATGAATCCCTTAATGTGTGCCTTTGGAGTTACCTTTGGGAAGATTCTAGGATTCGCTGTCCATCATCAGGGAATCGAGATCGACCCAGATAATATTAAAACTATCTTGGAAATGCCTCCACCTAAAACCTTAAAGCAGCTACGTTCCTTCCAAGAAAAGTTGGAATATTTGAGATGCTTTATTTTTAATCTCTCAGGTATATGTCGGCCCTACTCGACATTAATTAAAAAGTACACCAAATTTGTTTGGGAAAAGAAACTCTAGCGGGCCTTTGAGGATTTTTAGCAATATTTAATGACACCTCCTTTTCCTATCCTAAGGAAACCTTTGATACTTTATACTGCAGCCTTAGAAGAATCTCTTGGAGCTCTCTAGCCGAAGTCAATGACGAGGGTAAAGAAAACGCACTCTACTACTTGAGTCGCCGCCTAGTACCGACAGAGATAAGGTATCCACCTATTGAGAAGCATTGCCTAACTTTGATTTTTACTGCCCAAAAGCTCAGACATTTACGTTTTCTCATAAGATTACCCTAATCTCAAAAGTTAATCCATTGTAATATTTTATGACTCGACCAACACTCTCTGGACATCTAGTAAGATGGTCAATGATTTTATTACAATTTGATATAACTTTGGTTCCCCTCCGTGCTATCAAGGAATAGATTTTAGCAGACTTCCTCACTGCACACCCACTTCCAGCTGGGTCCCCTCTTAATGATAAACTACTAGATGAGCATGTATTATGGATGGAATTCTCCAACACACAACTGTCATAAGTATTTTGGTTGGAGGAGTTGCCCGTAAGAAGCTGTCGGTCACCAGAATCGAAATCCCGTCGCCCGCTTTGGAAGGACATTTTAATATTTAGAAAAATATGAAATCAAACGGACCTCATATCTTTCATAGTTTAAATGAAAGAGCTTTGTACCACAAACCCTGTATCTATCTCAAAGGATAAATACAAGAGTTGAGGATGAGACTTGATCAAATAAACTAAGAAATATATGACTTCTATTTGGTCTGTGAAATTGTTTTATTTGCCTACAATTTACCCTATTTAAAATGAAGAATTAAATAGGATTTATATTAAGATGGGTTCATAAAAGCTTCCTATAAGGCCAAGCCTCTATAGTTAATTACATCCTAAATGACCGAAGTCATCTAAGAAAACTCTCGATAAAAATCAGGAAATATTTTCTTCTACGATTTCAAAAGGATAAGACTTTTCAACGAAATCAGACAAGAAGGTGTGAAAAGGAAATGGTTCAAATTTAGAACATTTATTGTAGAGTCCAAAGGAGGAATGTCTAAGGGGTATCATATATCCAGAGGAAAACCTCAAGACTATTCAGAGGAAACCCTCGGTGCCTTCCCAGTCTATCCTATGGTTTAGCTTCAATTTTGAGGAGAATTATTTAGGTGTTTCATCTTCCAGATTTTATTTGTTAGGGCTTACATTCATGTGAAATGATCACACAAATAGCCTGGAAGATGTGAGGATTTAGGTCGTCACGGATGACAACCTTGAAATCCTAAGGCGAGTTAGGGCTTAGATTGCACTACATGATTGCGCGAAGGCTTAAAGATAAGTTGAGGAATTATGTTGCATAAGAAAACATCTCGAAGTCCTATGGCTTGGTTGTTTAATTCTAAGGAAGAAATTAGTTTAGCTATATAAGACATGTTTTGCATTTGCAGTTGAAGATGGCCGTGCTTCCCACTATGCTAGCTCCAAGCTCCTTTCCATGGTGAGTTTAAGTTTTCTAATGTGTCAAGTTATGATGTCAAATCAAATGTCTCTATGGTTATGATCCTTTAAATATTATGAGGGATGTTAACGTTGATTAGAGCGACACCGGTTAGGATCCTATGGTTCCCTCATTCCGGCACCAATATTTTCTATTGGATTCACTTAGTCCAAATGAATTTACTAAACTTAACTTAATGAGTTCCATAATTTCATTTAGACCGTGGGAAGCCTCGTTAGCAACCATATGTTATCTCCTCCGAGAGATTCCCGATCATCCGATAGAGACGTCTTAAATTAGTTGCAATTGTGTTGCTTGTGATTAAATTTTGAGTTGTTTTATATTTTGAATGTTGTGGAGGTGATTTTTTATCTTGGTTGATTTTAATTTTTATTTTGGGTTTTAGTTTTGTGGCTATCCTAACAGTTTTGGTTTTCATGCAGGGTGACATTGTTATTTAGCATGCAAATTTTGTAAGCATAAAAAGTACAATATGAAAGTACAATACAGACGACATTGTAAACTATAAAAGCGTACCTGGCGAGTCTTCTCATTCCACCACCTGAAAGTCAAAATGCATATGAGGGCATTTTATGTGAAGCAGGAAAATAAGATTTTAATAATCTACCCAACCCTAGGTCATATCTTGGTGGGTCCCTATTGACTAGGTAAAGCACGTCAAGTTTAGTAGACCTGTGAGGTATCCAACACATCTAGAGAAAGAAGCAGGTCCATGCTCCCCTCTTACTGCCTGGTGAAAAGTCTCGACCTCATTCAAACTTATTATGTTGCTTAATAACACATCCTGTAAATACCTTTAATGCTCAGTGAACATTGATGTTTCAATTATCCCTAAGACTGGGGTAATTATCACTTATAATTTAATTTGAGAATTATGTAGGTGAAGACCCTTAAAAGGGCAATTTAATGTCATCAAGTCACTTAGCCAACTTTTTAATTTGGGCTTGTAGTGTTTTAAAGGTGTTCCATTTTAATTGTGTTTATTTTTCTAATCCTCATTTAATCATATTTGATTTAGCTTAGGTCACTACTAAGCCCTTTAGACTTTTGATAGATGTCTCAGTTATATTTTGAGAGAGAATGAATGTTTAAGTGATGATGACTCATTATCAAAATTTTTAAAAGTCATTTGAATCATTAAATAGGGATATTAAATTGGTGAGTTGTCAACACCCAAAATCATGCCCCTAAGTCTAGGATCATTTGGTTGACTAGACTTCCAAATTTTAATAATTTAAGGAAATTACAAATTTATCCTTTAATTGCTCATTTCCCCTTCTTGAATTAAGCCTAAATGTTAATTAAGGCAAAATTTCCAAAATTACACTTTCGCCCCTAAGGCTCTATCACTTCATAATTTGTTAAATTTAATTCAAATGATTTTAGAATTTTTATCTCACCTCACTCAAGGTTCAATTAAGACATTAGAGGAGAGAATGTGATTTTTCAAAATTTAGATTAATTTACATATTTATTTTTATGCAAAAATAGGATTTTTCAAAGAAAAATCTATAACTTGACCAAGGCAAAGCCTAATCACTTGAAATTTTTCATGGAGGTATAGCTAGACTAGGGAACCACTTGGACTAAATTTCATGATTTATTGAGTTTTATTTGAATTAATAGAATTACTTTAATTTATGGAGAATTTATTAATTATAAAATATTTTAAATGTGGAAAATTATGTTTCACATTTTTATTAAATCTTATCGAGGCCAAGAAGCCCGAAGAAACAAATTTTACATTTTTGCGACTTCTTTTTGACTTATTAGAATTATTTTAGTGAAAATCCATTTTTAGCCTTTAAAAATTATTTTAAGCTTCAAAATTCAATATCTTTTCTTAGAAAATTAGGAAAAACATTCCAAATGTTCCTAAGTACTTAGGAAATAATTTAGAACATTTCCATGAATTTTATTATTTTTGTGATT
Organism: Phalaenopsis equestris; assembly: GCF_001263595.1. NCBI lineage: Eukaryota > Viridiplantae > Streptophyta > Magnoliopsida > Asparagales > Orchidaceae > Phalaenopsis > Phalaenopsis equestris. The sequence continues at coordinate 22,483 of NW_018236763.1, read as the reverse complement.
TGTATCATTTTTTAATTATTTAAATATTAAAAATAGGCTAAAAATGAAGTTTTTATTTTAATTACCATTTCACTTTTAGAAAATTCATATGATCAAAGAGAACTCAAAAAAACCATTTTTATAATTTTTTCAGTTATATTTTGATTATTAAAAATCATCTTAGTGTTAAAAATGGCACTTAACATAGAAAATCAATTTGAGTTATCAAATGAGCTTCAAATATTTTGAAATTTTTATAGAGTGTTCTCTGAACTTCAAGTTACAGTGGAGAGGTAAAATCAAGTGATTAAGATGTTTTTATTTCCCAAATTAATTTTTTTTATGTTTTAGGGTTTTGTGTAAACTAGGTGTATTCTTATTGACCTAGCTCATGAAACATTTTCCAAAGGGTTCTCTAGTCATGACAAATATTGCAAAATTGGAATTTTCGAAGCAACATGCTAATTATTACAATTAATTTATGCAAATAATAGACATAAACTTGAAAAATATTGATCTTTGTCCAGAGAACTCCTCTAACTTTGGAAAAATTAGAGAATGTCCCACATGACAGAGGCAACAACATGCTGAAATATCAAGTCATGGTGAAATGTATACATGCATGGAGATTTAAAAGACTCAAAATAGTATTTAATTAATTAAAAAGAAAATATGAATCACATGAACTTCAAACCATTTCCACATTTCTCTCCTCTGTTCACTGAGTAAGAATGTATTTTTATTTTATTTTTGTGATTTTTTTATACCAAGATATGGATTTTTGAAGTTAGGGCTATTTATTTGAATTTGAAAATACCATATTTATTTATTTAATTGTGTGGCGCCACGTCAACCTACAACAGCTCCGAAGCTCCACGCGGCGTCCTCTGGTTCGGGGCCGCCATCAACCTCAGCGCTGACTGGGCCCGCGTTTAATGTAAGAAGGCACAGTCCGAATAGATCTTGTCAGTTGATGAGATAAATGTGTGATCGAACAGCTACCCATCACTAGAGATGCTATAAAGAACATTGGCTAATTTAAAGTTTGAATAGTTCTGAAGACCGGCTAGGTAGGGAAAAAACTAGCTCTCACTCTAGAGTTCCCTTGATTTCCTCCACCTAGGGGCTAAAATTCTTGTATCATAACCTAAAACAAAAGACCAAGTTGAGGGCTTTAACCTGTCACTTTAAAGTCCTCTAACTCTACACCCATCAATGAATATTTTCTTATTTATTTGCACTAAATCATTTGAACTACATTCTCATTCATACAACCTTATGTGATTCTTTCTAATTATTGACTGAGACAATACCAGCCTGGTTCTTCAATGTTCTCACAACAAATTTTAACATTTGGATTGGTCAAATCAAGAAGTAAATGAAGTGCATGGATTTAAATCATCACAACTTCTTCCAACATTAAAGATCAATACTCTCCACAACTTCCATCCAAAACTTAATTACTTATCATTTTAGGAAGAAAGATAAAGAAAACTACTCAGAATCCATGGAGAAA
>NW_018236763.1:19909-20470 GCF_001263595.1 Phalaenopsis equestris | reverse complement strand
AACCGACGCTTAGGCGCCAAAACACTTTTGCACATTTTTCACTTATTTGCTCCAAATTTGATCCTTTTTTTCACTCCTTTAAGCATTTTTTTCCATTTTTACTTGTATCTGCAAGTAAAACACAAAAATAATTTCCATTAAAGCGTAATATCTAAAAAATAGGTATAAAAATATGTCTAAAAACACTATATATTTTAGGTTTATCAAAATCCCCCAAACTTAAAATGTTACTTGTCCTCAAGAGACACTTCAATCTTTAAAAACCAAATATGTATGATTTGTATATGAGTTATTTTAGGAGTTACTAAAATTTATTTTAAAAAGATCAAATGTAGAACCAATTTTTTATTAGGCACTAATCCTCAAGCTTCTCCTCCCTTACATATCTTTTCTTTTTCTTTTTCTTTTTCTTTTTCTTTTTCTTCTTCTTTTTCTTTTTCTTTTTCTTCTTCCTTTTCTTTTTCTTTTTCAGGCAAGGATTACTATATCTGGATAGGCCTTTAATGATTTTGAATTCTACTTCTCCTTTCCTAAAGTAAAGTCTTGATATAAAACTTCTAT
>NW_018236763.1:17763-19752 GCF_001263595.1 Phalaenopsis equestris | reverse complement strand
CTTAAAGTTTTTCTTCATTACTTAAAATTTTAACTAAATTTTCTTACTCATTTCTAAAATCAAATTTTACTTCCCTAATATAACTTCATATACATAATCAATCTTTCTTTTAAAATTTAAATTCATTTGTAGTTCATTTGAGAACAAATAAAATTCAAGTTTTGAAAATGTTTTTTCATCCCTCCCCAAACTTAATTTTTTTATTTTTTTTTACAGATTAAACAGTTTAGCATCAGATAATTATATAGGCAGGAATGAAAATTGAAATAACATGCTAACATGAATTTTCACATCCTAATTATACAAGTATAAAACTAAAGACTGGAGTAAAATTAATTTTGATCAAATTTTCTAACTTTTTATTTTAGTTTAACATGTAGAGATTCAATAGACTTCTAAACAGTGGGTTTAAAAGCAAATAACACACTAACATGATAAAAAAAATACAGGGTAGCAGATTTTGAATTTTAAAATTAAGATCTACGCTAGCAAGATTTTTAACTTTTTTAGAAAAAAAGATATGGAATTAAGTTAAGTTCTAAACTAAAAATCTGCAATACTAAAAAAAACAGTTACTACCCTCAAATTTTAAGGAAATAAAACAGTTACTACCCTAAAATTTTAAAAATAAAATACTATCTAACACAATAATCACAACAACAATAGAACATAAAAATTCAAAACACAACATAAAACATAGTCCACAACATCACATAACTGCATCTGTAGCAGTACTACATCACAGAGTCCATAACAAAACGCAAACATAACAATACATCAACCCAAATCAAGTCCAACACATCATCTCTCATCTCTAAGAATCTCCATTATACCATTTTTCTTTAGGCTCATAGTCATGATAATGAGGTTACTGAGGAAATACTACTCCTGGGTCACCTCTAATCAAGCCCTCCAGAGCTGGGTATAATTTCTCCTCAAAGTCACTCTTTCTCCTATTATACCTATTTATATGCTAAGCAAATTGTTCTAGATTTGGAACTTTATCAGCGGTAAAGTGGATATGAGTCACCATTTTCTGTAATAACTGCTCTTGAGTCTCAGTTGACTCACCTTGAGATGTAGAAGCACGTGAAGCAGATGATCTTGATGAAGATGCAGCAGAGGTAGATGAAGCAGACGTCTCTAATCCATAGCTTCTGAAAAATCCTCCTCTCCAGCCAAAAATCAAATGCTCTTAATAAGTCTTCACATTAACTTTCGCAATGGGTTTTATAAGCAACAGAACTTCCTCCCCTCCCAACTATCATCTTTACTCCAGCCTGCTCGCATAATGAAAATATCATGGAAGTAGCAGCTGAACTGATGATAGGGTGATAGATCAAAGCCCCTATGTTGATAGGCTTTCCCTCCTGAATACAATAATTCAACATCGCCCTCTCTCTATGGTCACTTCAATGAGACGATTTGTAGGAAGCAGACGAGCAGATATAAAATAGTGCCAAACCTTTGATGGTGCACACAACTTTGATGTTAGAAAATTTACCCTCCTCTCATTTTTAATCTTCCAAAGCCCTCTTCCAACAGTCAAATAAGATATGATCTCGTCCAATTTCGCTTCTGTATGACTATAATTCACATAAAAACACAAAGTCTTCAGTGGTAAATGGTAAAACAATTTAATTACCTTTGGAGTAAAAGGTACCAACTCCCCTCGAACCATAACTCGATCATCCTCAGCCTCTAGGAGATTTTCATAAAACTCCCTTACAACAAAAATTACAGTGACAACAGAGAAACAACAGAACTGTTCCAACTGTCAGCGAAATATCATGTCTTCCACTTCTCCATCTGAACTCTTAAAACATCACAGCTTAATCAATTTTCGTGACTGTAGAGAGTCACTATATCGATCCTGAGCTTTTGAATTGACAAATTTGCTCGAATCAAATGGGCTCTTTCCTTTGCTCCTTTTCATTCTTGGTGTCATTCTACAAATTTGATAAATTCCAAAAATAACTTTAAAAATCA
>NW_018236763.1:16067-17676 GCF_001263595.1 Phalaenopsis equestris | reverse complement strand
AAATTTTTGAAATCTTCCAAATGTGCTTAAAATATATGGTGAAAATCCAAAATTTTTGCATAGAAGTAAAACTCTTACCTCAAAGAACTTGGATCTAGCAAATCTCACTTGATTCCACCAAGAAATCTCCAAATTTCACTTGCCCTAGCCCTCAAAATCAGGAACTCGAGTTGGGGAAGACGATAGGAGGCATTAAAAATGGCATTTTTGGACCAAAAATTCACTTGTAACCGTTCACGAACAGATTTTAATGAACCGGACCTTAAGCGTGGGTAAGTAGCGCTTAGGCGCCTGCCTCTCGGGTTGGTTCACGCTTAAGCACGAGGTGTGGCGTTTAGGTGCCAGTGCACAATTTTTAAAATTTTTAATCTTAAGTAAAATGCACTATTAGACTAAGTAAACCACCCCTAAATGGTCTCATAAAACATAAATGACTATTTTTACTTCCTATAACTCCCTTCTCCCTCAAAATTCTCCATAATAATTAATTCATTCGAGGCTAAAAATAACATAAATTTTCACAGAAATAAACTTATATTAATTCACAAACAAGTACAAACACATTTAACACTTAGTTATCTCTCCAAATAGTCTTGGATGAGAAAATTTTCCTAAGTACAAAATACTTAACACACATTTACAATTAAACAAACACTAAACACAAGACATAAACACTAACAAAATTAAAAACATGACTCCAAACACACAATTCCTAACACTTAACTTAATGCCACTTTTCATTAGAAGGAAGGAATTCTTGTCTCCCAGTAGTCTCTCCAAGAATATAAATTTGATAAAACGGATGGAGGGGAAGAGGTGACGAGCTCTAATACTATCATCTTCGATCCACTTTTTCTTAAGGAACATCACCTTATATGCTTCCTCAACATAACTGTTATGGTTGAATTGCATCTTAAGTTACCACCCAATATGTTCAAGATGAGCATGTAATTCAAGCACCTTAGTCTCTAATACAGATATAGTATTCTCCATCTGGTAGATATTCTCCAATATCCCTTCAATACTAACGACTAAGAAATCGTTATACATCTCCTGTGCACTTTGACTAATGAACTTCTTCCTCATGGCTTCTTCCTTCTTCTTCAAAACCATCTCCCATGAAGACATTTTCTCTAAATCTCTCTCTTTCTTAGACTTTTAGGGCTAAAAATGATCGAATGTGAAATTCCTTCACAAACCCCTTCTATTTATAGGCCTAATTCCCCCTTATAACTTCTAGGTGTGACTCAAAACTGCCAAGACACGTTTATTCCAACTAAATTGCAGTTACACCTTCTAGAAATAAAAATTTACACATGTGATTAAATTGTCGCGCTTAAGCGCCGGATCTGGCGCTTAAGCGCCAGTGTACATTTTTGAACTAGTCAACTAAACGTCCAAATTCTCATTCTAACATGTCTAGGTCACTAAATAAAGTCTAAAAATCATTACTAGCACATAATAGACTCAAAAGTACTACCGTAAATTTTTTAATGAGACTCAAAACAACAATCAAAGAAAAAACTCACTTATTACTATGGGTTGTCTCCCGCAAAGCGCTTGATTTTACATCGTCAGCCCGACGTAACCAGTGCTCATTATGGTTGCC
>NW_018236763.1:15573-15998 GCF_001263595.1 Phalaenopsis equestris | reverse complement strand
AAAAGTTTTCTCAGAATTAGGATCTTTAATATCCACAGCTCCATAAGGATAAACTTTTATGACAACAAATGGGTCCATCCACCTGGACTTAAGTTTTCCTAAAAATAATCTTAACCTTGCAATATATAGAGAAACTAGTTGTCCTGGCTGAAAATTTTTAGTAAGGCATTAACCTTAAGATATTGCAAACCATTCATATTTAGTCTTCTTGATTTTATAATCAAGTTGTAAGACATGTTTTTATTAATAAATCACAGTCTATTTTATCTTGCATTTCATGAGACTGGTCATTAATGATTTTATTACTATTTTTTTGGTTCAGATGACAATCTTATCCAATCGAGGTTGTAAGTTCAGTCAAGTTGGACATATGGGGACATTCCTATAGGAGTTCTATATGTAGTCCTATAAGCCCACAAAGCATA
>NW_018236763.1:13589-15400 GCF_001263595.1 Phalaenopsis equestris | reverse complement strand
AATGACTTCCCCCATAAGTTATGATAACTCTCGGCATCTCAAATCTACAAAATATGTTCATATTCAAAAATTTTGCAACTCTTTGAGGTTCAGCTTTACATCGAGGTAAAGCAACAACTTCTATCCATTTGGAAACATAGTCCACTGCTAACAGAATATATAAATTTTTGAAAGATGGTATAAATGGCTCTATAAAATCTAATTAGCATATAATTGAGGGGCATCTCATTTCTTCTAGAAATATTGCCTACTCTTTCACATCTATCACAAGTTTTGATACAAGCATTAACATCTCTAAAAACTATATGCCAATGAAATCCATATTGTAGAATTTTGTATGTTGTTTATCAACACCAAAATGTCCCCCAAAATTAGAATTATGATATTTTTGGATAATTTCATAAGCTTCTTCTAATGGTACACATATTTGAATGATAAAATCCTTTCCTTGTTTATATAAATATGAGAGATCCCAAAATTAAGTCTTAGCTTCAGAAATAAATTTCCTCATTTATTGGTACGTCATTCCATAAGGTTTAAGATCACTAACAATATAGTTCACAATGTCGACATACCACAGAACACGCCACTCAGTTACAGTGAACAATTTTTCATCTAGAAAATGTTCATTAATTTCTTTTTCAAAACAGAGTGGTTTTTCCAATTCAAACCTAGACAAATAATCAGCAATTTGATTTTTAGTTCCCTTTCGATCAAATATTTCAAAATCAAATTCTTATAAAAGAAGATTCCATCTTACAAGTCTCGGTTTAGTATCCTTTTTTTTTTCATCAAGTACTTAATGGTATAATGATTTGTATGCACTATACAATGAGTTCCAATGAAATATGATCTAGATTTATCAAAGGCATATATTATTGCTAATAACTCTTATTTAGTTGTTGTATAATTAATTTGAGTTTCATTAAGAGTATTACTAACATAGTAAATAATTTTGAAAATTTTATCTTATCTTTGCCCTAGAATAGCTCCAATAGCATAATCACTTGCATCACACATAAGTTCAAAAGGTTTTTCCTAATTTGGTGAAAATATAATTGGTGCAGTGATTAATTTTTCTTTTAATAATTTAAAAGCTTTTAGGCATTCCTCTTCAAAATTAAAAATTTAATCTTTCTCCAATAAATGGCATAAAGGCTTAGCAATCTTAGAAAAGTCCTTAATATATCGCCTGTAGAATCCACCATGTCCCGGTCTTAAAAAACTCTTAATTTCGCTTACATTTATTGGATAAGGAAAAATAGCGATAACTTAAATTTTAGTAGGATCTACTTCCATACCATTTTCTAATATTTGATGACCTAATACAATTCCGCCTGCTACCATAAATTGGCAGTTTTCCTAGTTAAGGACTAAATTTGTTTATTCACAGCACTTAAGAACTTTTGATAAATGTTTTAAACATGAGTCAAATGAAGTTCCAAACACTGAAAAGCCATCCATAAGGACTTCAATCCATTTTTCAATTAAATCACAAAAAATTATCATCATACATCTTTGAAATGTAGCAGGGGCATTGCATAAACCAAAGGGCATTCTTCTAAAAGCAAAAGTACGATAAGAACTGGTAAATATTGTCTTCTCTTGATCCTTAAGAGATATTTGAATTTGAAGGTAACCGGTATATCCATCCTGAAAACAAAAGTATTTATGCCCGGCTAGTCTATCCAGCATTTGATCTAGAAATGGTAGTGGAAAATGATCTTTCTTAGTGGCAAGATTTAATTTTCTATAATCAATGCATATTCACAACCCTGTAACTTGTCTAGTAGGTATTAACTCATTATGAA
>NW_018236763.1:12572-13494 GCF_001263595.1 Phalaenopsis equestris | reverse complement strand
TAACCACTTTAAAATTTCTTTCTCAACAACCTCTTTCATAACATGATTTTAAATATTTTATGAATCAGCCCTAGGTTTGCAGTTTTCTTCCAAATTAATTATATGCATACAAATTGAAGGACTGATTCCTTTAATATCAGCAATTGTCCATCCGAAGGCTTTCTCAAAATTTTTCAGAATTTTCATCAGCTTTTCTTCTTCTTCCTTTGTTAACTTCGAGGAAATTATAACAGTTAAAGTAGAGGAATCTCCTAAAAAGGCATATTTTAAATGTTCATGAAGTAATTTCAAATCAAGTTATGAAGTTTTTTCAATAGATGGACAAAATGATTTATCTTTATATATTGTGTCCAAAATTTCAAAACTTTCTTAAACATAAATTAAATCTTCCATAAAAAGGTTTACACATTGATCTAATTCCTCTTCTTACTCGTGTTCCAAATCTTTTTCTTCAATTTTTTCTTCATAAGTAGTCTTGAACTGACATTCGCTCAGATATCTTATAACATCCATTCTATAGCATTCATCATTTTTACCTTTTGCAGGGTATTTTATTGATTTTGAAATGTTGAAAGTAACAGTTTGATCATTGACGCGCATTGTCAATTCCTCTTTCTGCACATCTATCATTACTTTTCCTGTGGCTAGGATGGTCTCCCCAAAATGATAGGTATCTCTTTATCTTCCTCCATATCTAGCACAATGAAATCAACAGGAAAAATAAATTGATCCATCCACTTTCACAAGGACATGTTCTATAACACCTTTAGGATAGTTTATTGAATGATCTGCTAATTGCAGAGTTACAGTAGTAGGAGTTATTTCTCCTAATACCAATCTTTTAAATATTGATAATGGCATAAGGTTAATGCTTTCACCTAAATCACATAAAGCTTTCCCATAAAATCTGTCTCCTATTACA
>NW_018236763.1:0-11203 GCF_001263595.1 Phalaenopsis equestris | reverse complement strand
TTCAAACTGATTAAAAGATGTAATATCATTTCTAAGTTTTGCAGTTTTTTATGGTGGAAAATATTTAGCAAGGAATTTTTGTGCTAAATCACCCCAAGTTCTAATAGATCCAGGTGCTAACGAATTCAACCACATCTTAGCTTTATCTCTCAGTGAGAAAGGAAATAACCTAAGTCTTATGACATCATCTGAAACACCATCGTATATAAATGTAGCACACAATTCTAGAAACTTGGTAAGATGTAAATTTGGATGTTCAGCTGGTGATCCCCCAAGTTGATTATTTGATATCATTTGGATAATAATAGATTTAAGCTCAAATGAATTGTTCACTACAGTAAGTTTTTGAATACTACAATAAAGTTCATCTACAGTAGGATTAACACAACTTCTTAAAGGTCTAAACTCTTAATAAATTTCAGCATTTTAATTATTTTGGTTTACCATTTCTGTAATTTTTTTGTATCTTTTTTAAAGTTTAAATAAGACTTTCTAAAAGTAGAAATTAACTTAGTTTTCTATCCCTGACAAAGGCGCCAGAAACTTGATCCCGTACTTAATGCTTATGCATAGTATAACAATAGTTCTGATGGTATTTTTCACTTATATTTCCTTTTTTTTTGCAACCAAACCAAAAACTTGATCCTGAAGAAAAATAAGAATATAAATTTTTAATTTATATATATTTATATTTGGATACTATGCAAGTATACATATTGTTATCAGGTAGCATAGGACTTTTCGATTAAGACCTGAATATCAAACCCATAGAGAAGACTAGGCAATAAGCACTTTTTAGAACATTTTTCTATTTTTAGAAAGATAATTACTTAAACTAAAAACAATTTTTTTAGGAATTTAAAATTAAAATGTTTTTGGTATTTTTGATATTTTAACGAAACAGTAAAAAGATAATAAAAGTTTTTGTAAAAGAAAAGAATTTAATATGAAAATATCTTTCTTCTTATCATGAATGAATAATAAGCGTAGGAATTCTGTTGTGGAAGTATGCAAATTGTGTTGTGCCAAATAGGAGCAATAATATTCTTCACCCTTACTATAGATTCTATAAATAACATTGGTTAATTTAAAGTTTGAATAGTTATGAAGACCCGCTAGGCAAGGACGGCTAGGCATGGAAGATACTAGCTCTCACTCTAGAGTTCTCTCGATTCCCTCCACCTGGGGGCTAACATTATCGTATCAGAACCTAAAATAAGAACTAAGTTGGGGTTTTAACCTGTCACTTTAAAGTCCTATAACTCTACACCCATCAATGAATATTTCTCTATTTATTTGCACTCAATCATATGAACCACATTCTCATTCATACAACCTTATGTGATTCTTTCCAATTGTTGACTAAGACAATATCAGCCCGGTTCTTACAACAAATTTTAACATCTGGATTGGCCAAATCAAGAAGTAAATGAAGTGCATGGATTTAAATCATCACAACTTCTTCCATCATTAAAGATTAATACTCTCCACAACTTCCATCCAAAACTTAATAACTTATCAGTTTAAGAAGAAAGATAAAAAAAGTTACTCAGAATCCATGGAGAAAATAAAATCACACTTTAGTTTAAAAGAAGAAATCATTCTCACACCAACAACAAGTCTCGATTAAAACCAAAAGTAGTCGAAAATAAAAAGATAAAAACTTATCTCAAGTCCTCCACCAAAATCTTGAAGTTCCTTTGAATCTCTTCTCTTTTACAATCACTCAAAACAAAATAACAAAAAGGATAAAGTAAATAAAAAGTGGTAATTGAAAGTCTTTCCGAACTAACTCCCCAGAGAAGAACTTTCAAAACTTGCCAATATTTTCAGGACCCTTTTCTAAGTCCTCTCTTCTTTTTTTTATTGTTTTCCATGAGGTGCCTTGGGATCTCTTCAAAATCTATCTTGATTCGATGTATTTGCCCAAGAGACACATCCTTTCCTGATAATTTTCGTCCATGGTGGTTACAACCACCTATTAAGCCAACGGGTACCTCAAAAAACTCTTCAAAATTTGTGAAAACCGATTTTACTTGTCTAGTAACTGCCACTGGCCCTTAAGTGCGGGGTCTCAATGCTTAGGCGCGACCTTCTCTGTTTAACCGATGCATAAGCGCCGGATCTAGCGCTTAGGCGCAAAACCTCTTTTGCACAATTTTCACCTTTTTGCTCTAAATTTGATCCTTTTTCACTCCTTTAAGCATTTTTTTCTATTTTTACTTGTATCTGTAAGAAAAATATAAAAATACCTTCCATTACAGCGCATTATCTTAAAAATAGGTATAAAAATGTATTTAAAAATACTATATATTTTAAGTGTATCACCTACCGTTTATGATAGCTACACCAACCAGGGGCCTCGTCATTGCCAATGATAAGAGACTAACAGATGCACCGCTATAGAGAACTCAGCGCAGGAACCCTAATAGCCAAAAGCATAGGGCTTTCTTACGCGAAGAGAGAAGACGCCAGAAGGCGGCGGAAAATTTGCTCACCTTTATGCCTGAGGGGAACATATATCATCGGGGCATGAGAGAGACCTCTTCCAGTTTTTCTGCTTCAGATGATGAGTCCAGATTTGTTACAGAGCCGGAGATACCACCAGTTTCAGATATTCTTTATACAGGTTACCTAACATGCAACGCTGAGATACCTGCACGTACATCAGCTACATGAGCATTTGTGGAGTGTCAGGACTGCAATGTCCTCTACCTTGAGCGCTACAATAATTTAGAGGAGTACGCATCCTCTGATGATGGATTTTAGACAACAGATTACCTGATGAATGCAAAACCATATGTCTTGTTTGGTACAGAGACATATATCCCGTCGGACGCAGAGTCATACATTCCGCTCTAGGCAGAGACAACATCAGCCTGGATTCCCATCGATGTGGAAATAAGGGAACATCCTCGATAGCCACTGATCATCAGTATGACAGAATACTATAAAATGAGTAAAGTAAACAAAATGGATTTTGAATTCTGTGAAGAAGTTCAAGGAAGGTTTATTAACATATTAGAAGGCTTGAAGCTATATACCAGGGTCTTCTCCAAAAGTGATGAAAGAAGTATTCTTGACTGCATTGTTGATCTAAGAAACAGAGGTTGAGCACGCCTCCTGATGGAAATAACATATTCCAAGCCATGAAAATGGATGTGTGGAAAGGCCAGGATCACCATACAGTGTGGCTGCTGCTACAACTGTACTAACGATAGACAAGGAAATCCTCCTGGGATTCTGAGACATGACCAGTGGATCTGCTACCCCCATGATAAAGTGGATGATTAAGAGAATGGTCTGATGGAGCATATTGCTAGTTGACTATATTCCCAACAGTTGTATTATCAACATATATGATGAAGGCGACTGCATACCCCCGCACATTGAACATCTTTGTTTTGTGAGACCTTTCTGCACAGTCTCTTTCATGAGCAAGAGCAACATTCTGTTTGGAAAAGAAATTGATATCATTGGCCTCAGTGAGTTCAGAGGAGTCGTGGAGAGTTTTCTACCAGTGGGTTTAGTGCTAGTTCTTAAAGTAAACGGAGCAGACGTCGGCAAACACTGCATTCCAGGGGTGTGACACTGTAGGGTGTCTGTGACCTTCCGGAGGATGGATGACAGCAAAATGCCATATGGATTTCAACCAGACCTGGAGCTAGAAGAACTGCTAACTTACAAGCTATGAGAGGGTTCTAACTCTAAGCACATGCAAAAGGAACTCTTATTCTGGAACATGGCTTAGTAGGTCTGCTCGATAAGAAGCTTGCCCCGCCAGAGACAGACACTCAGAGGATTCCTTTTTACTGCATCTCGTCATAGTAGATATGATATATATTAGACATGCTCAGCCTATCATATGTACTTAGCATATGATATTTTTTGATGTACTTTGATGCAGTCAGAATAATTGTACTTTTTGAGGCTTTGGCCTGCACTCAATCTGTAACACTTATTGGAGCATATTAATGAAATCTCTTTCAGGATTTTGTCTGTTTTTTCAGTTGCCCTTTTTATGCAATGGATAAAAGCCACAGAGCCAATCTTTGGTTCAGACTACAATGAACAAAGAACAAAACAACTAAAATTTTTTTATGATAATAAAATTCAATAATAATAATAAAAAACTCTCTTTTGAAAAAATCATCAACCAACTAAAATTAAATTTTGAAAATGTATTTTAATAATTAAATGTGATAAAAATAAGAAGAAAAGAAAATAAATTAGTTGAGTTGATTTTCTCGATTTTGAGGTCTCTTATTCTTTGCTCGCACAACACGACAATCCTTGTTTGTACTAATTCTCTTCATATCCTTATGTAATTCCACATTCTACATAAAACCTTACAAAATTTTACAAATCTTCCTCACCAATGTCAATCTTTTTTCATTACACACATTTATGAATTCAACACCATAAACTTTCTGCACTACAGTCCTGCCCTCGAGGCCAATACCGAAACATTATTTTCCTTTTCACAACCTTTTGAGATAGGTATAAGGCCCCATCCATGGCATCCAATTCTTTACCTATATCTTCAATATATGTGTAAGGCCCCCTCCATGGCATCCAATTCTCTACCTATATCTTCAAGATAGGAGTAAGACTTCTTTTTATGGAACATCGCATCCTGCTCTCAACCTTTTGACATTGGTATAAGACCCCCTCCATGGCATCCAATTCTCTACCTATATCTTTAAGATAGGTGTAAGACCCCCTCCATGACATCCAACTCTCTACCTATATCTTCGAGATTGGTATAAGGCCCCCTTCATGGCATCCAATTCTCTACCTATATCTTTCAGATAGGTGTAAGGCCCCATCCCCCCCCGACATCCAATTCTCTTCCTATATCTTCGAGATAGGTGTAAGGCCCCCTCCACGGCATCCAATCCATACCTATATCTTTGAGATTGGTGTAAGGCCCCCTCCATGGCATCCAATTCTCTACCTATATCGTGTAAGGCCCCCCCCCCGACATCCAATTCTCTTCCTATATCTTTGAGATAGGTGTAAGGCCCCCTCCACGGCATCCAATTCTCAACCTATATATTTAAGATTGGTGTAAGGCCCCTCCACGACATCCAATTCTCTACCTATATCTTCGAGATTGGTGTAAGGCCCCTCCATGGAATCCAATTCTCTACCTATTATCTTCTAGATGGGAGTAAGACTCCCCTCTATGGAACATCATGTCCTATTCTCAACCTTTTGAGATTGGTATAAGATCCCCTCCATGGAATCCAATTCTCTAATCACACCTTTTGAGATAGGAATAAGACCCCCACCATGACATACTACTCTCAATCTTTGAGGTCGTCTCGTCACTTGAATGTTGATTCCCATCCTCTATAAAAACCTAAAATGTGTTAACTCAAAACAAACACTCTCCGAACCCTAGCGAGAGCTCCTAATCCTCAATTTTGATCGAATATTCACCTGCTATATCCCCAGTGGAAACAAATAGTACCCACAATTCTATACATCCTTCTATGTCTGTTCACTTAGGAGTCTGTATTGGTTTTGTTGATCTCATCAGTCAACGTCAAAACATACGGTGTGCTTGCTCAGTACACCACACCTATTGAGGGTCTATTTCACTTTTGGTTGATGTTTAGTTTTTCCTCTTTAGTAGCCTAGGGTCTAGCCATAGGACTTTCATGTTGACTATTCCTAGAGAACTATAAAAGGAACCCTCACCATTAGAAACTCTAAACTCTTCCTTGCTCAACTTGAAGTTCCACATATTTTTTCTAACCTCTAGCACTTAGTAGGTATGGTCATTATGGAGGATCTCAAAGAGAGTTCCCATAGGACTGCTTGACATTATGGCTAACCCTGGGTTCTGGTCTGGGGCTAAGGCACTCACTTTCACTTACCTACACTCACCCTCACACATAATCACTCACAACCCTAAACTCAAAATTGTTGACTTTGATCCCTTGATCTTTTGGAAAACTCATGTAGATGATCCCCCAAGCCCACTAGCCCTAGGCTTGGGTTTAGCTAAGATCAGTACATAGAGGACCAAAATGGGGATTCTATTGGTCCATGACTCATATAGGGTGGTTGCACCCAAATTCTACTAAAAATATCCAACTTGGCCTTTTGCCGCAAAATCCCTCAAATTACCTAGATACACTTAGGCCCTAATTTACAAAACTACCCTTGAAACTGCAAAAATTGGCCAAAATTCTCAAATCCACCCAAAATACCCAATTTTGTCTAAAAAACATTTTAAACCTTTTCAAAATACCCAAGTTACCCAAAACTACCAAAAAATTCCAAATTTACCAAAATATCCCCAAAATGGCCAAAATTACAATAATTTCCTTGGCACCCCAAACTTTCCCAAAACCTCCAAAATCACTCTAAATGTCTCCAAAATGAATTTGGACCCTTCAATTTAACCCAATTTAGCCAATTTCACTATTTTGATTAAAAACCCAAAATTGTCTTTAAAGACCCAATTTTCCTAAATTCACCTCAAATGTCCAATTTCCCCAAATTCACCTTAAATGTCCATCAATTTGGCCCAAGTTTCCCTCAATTATATTTATATACTCAAATTCAACTTTAAAATGACCAATATAAGTCTATTAAAAGCTTAATTATCCAAGCTTAATTGGCCCATGCTTTGAGCCCAATTTTGATCTAAGTCAAAACCCCAACTTTGGCCCTATGACTTGGTTCCACCAAATCGAACCCCATAGCCTACTCAAATTTCCCCCAATTCGAATCCTAAACTATTAATAACAATCATATACACCAAAATTGACCATCAATTGGCCATGGTGAAGCCTCAATTGCATTCAATTTTAACCCAAGTCCAATAATTCCCAAATTTTCCTTAAATTGACCATACATCCAAATTCCACCTAATTGATTGTCCTAACCCAAAATTGACACCCAATTTATGTTGAAAACTCTTCATTGCATTCTTATAGACCATTATCAAAAATCAATTTGGACTTAGCCCAACCTTAGACCAACTTAGACCCAAGTTTAGCCCAACATGCCCTAAATTGACCAAAATTCCAAAATCCTTCAAATTGAACACCCATTTGGACTCAAAATCATTTCAATCCTTCACCAAAAATATTCATTACAATCATCTACATAATTTTGATCAATCAATAGTGCTCAAAGTCATCAGGCTTAAAGTCATGGATAACCTAACTCAAACCCAAATTTTGGCCATTTAGACCCACATTGAACCCATGCACCAAAATTGACCTAGCCGTGTCAAATTGACCAAGGCAAGTCTTCTACAACCAATTTTTGGACCCTAGTGACCAAGTTAGACTCACTTAACCCACCCTAGATGAGCCATGGACTGCTAAATCAAGGGATTTATTTCCTAAATTGCTTAAGCCAAATAGATCTTTTCCAAAACCCATCACCAGCCCAAATTAATGGTTGTGACAGATTCCTCTGGCTCACCTGACCTCCTAGCCACCTCCCCTGGCCCTGCCATCCAGCCTAATCACTGGAGCACCTCAAAACTAAGGGCCACCATCGCTAAAAATACCCAATCTCAACCCTAGGGGCCAGCTCACCTTGATTAAGCTTTAGAGCCTCTTAGCCCACCTCCTCAGCAGACTTTTTCACCCAAGGCCAAGCCCTAAGCTCTACTCTCCGACCATGGCTATACAATGGCCACTTCATACCTAAGGGTCCTGAAATTTTCTCAAAAAGACCCTTCCAAATTTCTCCCATAGCCTCTTTGAGACCTCCTTAGTGCAACCCAACCACCTCCTTGCCCTCATTTCCCTTGTCGGGGCTCAATTTTTGAGCTCAAATTCTTGTCGAAGATAAGGCATTCTCCACCACGCATCCACAGTGCACCAAATCTAAATTAAACTCATCCAGACCTTCACTACAGTGAAATGAGAAGAAGCCCCATTAAATCCCATTTCCCCCACACTAGAATTTAATCAACACCCAAATTTGGCCTTGATCGAATTTGGGTCTAGACCTTTCACCATGACCAAAGGCCCAATCACTAGCCTCCTTGGACCTCCACAAACGTGCCAAACACCTCTGATTGAAGCTTCCCTTCTCAGAGCAAAGGTATTGAACTTCCCCTCTTTCTGAGCCTATTTTGATTCTCCAAGTGATTAGGGTTATTTTAATGGCATGTTTACCATATGGATATGTTCGTCTTACTTAGACGAGTCTATAGGATCAAACCCGAGATCATTTTATTAAGAAATGAGGGAGATCTTAAGGTTTTAGGGTTGACGGTCACGGGTTTTGGCTATCGGGGAGGATGACAGGGAGCCATTGGATTGTGCGTGTATCAAACGGATGGATGAGATGAAGCCAGATAGTGCTTTGTTACATAAAGCGCGTGCCAAGTCAGTGGCTACATGGATGACAGCGTCCACTCAGAGCGTGCCACGCAGAGCTTCGAAGATGTCGTAGTTTGACGCGGTGCCGCATTTTTGAATAGAAAAATGGGGATTTTTCTATTTATTTAAATGCCCATAACTTTGAAAAAAATCATATCTTTGAACAGAAAAATCACAAAACTAAAAGAAAAATATCCTAGTGCTCAATGAACAGAGGAGAACAATGTCGAAATGGTTTGAAGTTTATTTGATGCATATTTTATTTTTAATTAATAAAATGTTATTCTAAGTATTTTGATTCTCTATGTTTTTAATAATTCCACCATTTCTTGATATTTTGGCATATTGTTGCCCCTGTTATAAGGGATATTCCCTGATTTTTCTAAAGTCAGAGGAGCCCCCCTAGACAGAGATCCATATTTTTCAAGTTTATGTCCATCATTTGCATAAATTAATAATGGTAATTAGCATGTTTCTTAGAAAAAATCCAAGAAAATTTTGGTAGGTTCACTGTGACCAGAGAACCCTATGAAAATTTTCTCATGAGCCAAGTCATTAAGAACACACCTAATTTTCATAAAACCCTATGATACAAAGAAAATTAATTTGAGAAAAATAAACATCGAAATGACTTAATTTTGATTCTCCACTGTAATTTAAAGTTCAAAGGACTCCCTATAAAATTTCAAAACATTTGGAGTACATTTGGCAACCTAATCTGATTTTCTAAGTTAAATAACATTTTTGACACTAAATCATTTTTAACAATCAAAATATAACTTAGAAAAATATAAAATTGGAATTGGGAGTTCTCTGTGATCAGAATGATTTTCTAAAAATAAAATTATAATTAAAATTAAATTTTAATTTTTTAAGCATATTTTGAATATTTAAATAATAAAAAATAATAAAAGTCATAATATTAATAAAATTCATGGAAATGTTCTAAATTATTTTCTGAGCACTTAGGAGCAATTGAAATATTTTACTAATTTTCTAAGTAAAAACATTGAATTTTAAATCCTTAATAAAGATACTGAATTTTAAAGCTTAAAAATAATTTTTAAAGGCTAAAAAGGATTTTTTTAGTTTCTCATCTAAATAATTCTAATAATTCAAAGAAAAATCATAAAAATGTGAAATTTGTTCTTCTGGGTTCTTTAACCTCAGAGAGATTTAATAAAAAAAAAAAAACTTAATTTTCCATATTTGAAATATTTTATAATTAATTAAAACTCCAAAACATAAAATAATTCTAATAATTGAAATAAAACTTAAAAATTATGAAATTTGGTCCAAGTGGTTCTCTAGAGTAGGTCTACCTCTGGTAAAAATTTTAAGTGATTAGGCGTTGCCTTGGTCAAGTTATTGAATTTTCTTTGAAAAATCCTATTTCTGCATGTAAATAATCATGTAAATTAAATTAAATTTTGAAAAACCACATTTTCACCTCTGATGTCTTTATGAGTGAGGAAGGATAAAAATCTCAAAGTCTTTTGAATTAAATTTGATGAATTATAAAGTGATAGAGCCTTAGGGGTAAAAGTGCAATTTTCAAAATCTAGCCCTAATTAACATTTAGGCTTAATTTAAGCGGGTAAGATGGGCAAACTTTGATCTCAACTAACATGTTTAGATGATTGAAACATAAGGGATTAATTGGTAGAAACCAATTTCACTTTTCTTGATTAAAGGATAAATTTGTAATTTCCTTAATCATTAAAATTTGGAGATCTATTAAATTAAATGATTCTAGACTTAGGGGTATGATTTTGGATGTTAATAACTCACTGTATTAATATCTCTATCTGGTGTTCAAATGACATTCAAACTTTTTATTGATGAATCACTATCACTTAAAATTCAATTTCTTTCAAAAATTTCTAATATGTCCACCAAAGTCCTAAGGGCTTAGTAGTGACCTAGGCTAAATCAAATTTGGTTAAATGAGGATTAGAAAAGTGAATGTAACTAGAAATTGAACACCTTTAAAATACTAAAAGCCCAAGTTAAAGCTGAAATTGGCTAAGTGTCTTAATAGCAACCCTTTTAAAGGTCTTCACCCACATAATTCTCAAATTAAATGACAAATGATAATTACCCTACTCTTAGAGATTATTGAAACATCGATATTCACTCAACACTAGAGGTATTTACAAGATGAATTATTAAGCTATTATTAAGCAACAAAATAAGTTTAAATGAGCTTGAGATTTTTCATCGGGTGGTGAGAGGGAAGCATGAACCTGCTTCTTTCTCCCGATCTTTTGGATACCTCGGAAGTCTACTAAACTTAGTTTGTTTTACTTAATGAAATCATCCTCAGATGAATTAATAAGGCTTCACCATGATATGATTTAGAATTTGGTATATCACCTGAACCTTATTTCCCCGTTTTACATAAAATGCTTTTAACATATAAATGCTCTCACATGCATTTTTAGTTTAAGTTGAAGATGACAGGAAGACCATCCAGGTAGGCTTTTATTTTACCTGCATTTCTAGTTTCTCGTACTTTATTTTTTAGTATGTTACTGTACTTACTCACCTGCATGTATGAATAAAAAAAAAACTGCATTCATGTTAAACAATGATATCACCCGGCATGAAAACTAAAATCGCCAGGATGGCCGTAAAACCAAAAAAAGACTAAAATCAACTAAGATAAAATTAACCACAACAAACCCCCCCCCCCGCCACAATATTCAAAATATAAAATAACTTAAAATTTAAACACAAACATGACAAAATAATAATTGCAACTAAATTAAGACGTCTTTATCGAATGATCGAGAATCTTTCGGAGGAGGTAACTGTTGACCTCACTTTTGGTTGAGGTCTAG
>NW_018236762.1:1727-2616 GCF_001263595.1 Phalaenopsis equestris | reverse complement strand
ATCACTGACGGAGGATACCATTTTAGAAATAAATACATTCAAATATTGACAGAAAAGTTTAATATTATTCATAGAATTTCTACTGCCTATTATCCTCAAACCAGTGGGTTAGCTGAAGTTTCTAATAGAGAGATTAAACAAATACTTGAAGACTGTAAATCCTAGTAAAATAGATTGGTCCACTAGACTGGATACTGCATTATGGGCTTACAAGGCTGCTTATAGAACTTCTATTGGAATGACTCCTTACAGACTGATTTTTGGTAAGACATGTCACTTACCAGCGGAATTGGAGCATAAAGCATATTGAGAAATTAAATAATTCAATTATAGTTTGAAAGATGCTGGTAAGAAGAGATTATTACAATTAAATGAATTGGAGGAATTAAGAAATGAGTCTTATGATAACGACAAAATTTATAGCATAATTGGAAGATTAACCAGAAGAACTTTGAACCAGACAAGAAGTCTTGCCTTACAACACTAGGCTGAAATTATTCCCTGGGAACTTGAAGTCTCGTTGGTTAGGACCCTTTACTATGACTCAAGTTTATACTTACGGAGCTGTTGAGATCAAATATCAGAAAACTGGAAATATTTTTAAAGTAAATGGACACAGATTAAAATCGTATTTTGAGGGTAAAAGACCAAATTTTAAGGAGGTTTTAATGATCAATCAAACCGAATAACACCTGAATAGGTCGGGCTGACGACGTTAAACCAAGCATTTTATGGGAGGCAACCCATATTTATCTTTACTTTTATTGCGATTATAGTAGTTTTTATTTGAAATTATCATTAGTTTGTGGTAGTATTAAGCTCTACTACTCTTATTTAGCCTTGAATCATCATAAAAATTAGATCCATAGAGAAAGATTGGAACGCATTC
>NW_018236762.1:0-1712 GCF_001263595.1 Phalaenopsis equestris | reverse complement strand
GCCCGTGGGCTTTGATGGTCCCCCCGGCGCCGCCGATGGCTGGTTTTTCCTAAGAGTCCAGGAAAAATAAATACAAAGGCTCGCCGATGTCGCCCTCAACGCCGCCGACGGCGAGACCGGCGAGATGGCTGTTTCTGGAGTTTGAATGACAGTTTTTGGCGGTTTTTTGGCGGGAGTTACCCTTTTAAACTCCCAATTTTGATTCCTAAGATCATATTTCCCCCAAAAATGAATTGAAACTCCACCAATTTCATTCCTATAGCGCCCAATTCCCCTGATAATCCCATAATGCAAGTTTTTAATCGGCAAAAGTTTATTAGTGCGGAAGCGCAGCGAATCTTCAACAAGGTACTGACGAAGAAAAGATTGGTCAAGGAACGAGGATTCATAAATCACGGATTGAATAATTCTGCAATTGAAGAGATGATAGTGCTGCAAAGATGGGAAGTGTTGTGTTATACTATCGCCGTCGTGGTTGTTCCTATGGTAAAAGAATTTTATGCAAATTTGCACGAAATCAACCAGAAAGTTGTTTATGTGCGAGGTAGATGGATCACGTTTACTCCTGCACAGATCAATGAATTATACATGATCAAGAACATTCATGTCTGCCACTATTCCAACTTCGTCCCGACAAGAGACCAGATGAATGAAATTTACCAATATTTAACGGACGAAACTGACGACTGGGAAATGAGAGAAAACATGTATGTTTGTTTTTCTGCGACACTCCTAAATCCCGTTTCAAAACACTGACACTTTTTCATTTCTGCGAAACTTTACCGATCTATTACCGACAATGAAGATCGGTAAAGTTTCTAAAGAAAGTGCTATTTTGAATTACTGCATCCAAAGGGGACTGTCAATTGACATTGGATCAATAATTATGAAGTCAGTTCTGGGCCTGATCATTCATGGATCAACTTATGGGCTTGGACACCCTTTCACAATTTTCTCACTTTGCAGTCAGTTTCAAGTGTCCTACAAAAATTGGGAAAAATGTACTTCTACCTTGGAAGCCTTTGGACCCAATTGAGAGATTCCCAACTTTTGAAGATGAAAAAGACATGACCATTATAGTAGATCAATCATCTCAGAATTCACTGCCAGTTCAACCCTTAATTCCTGATAAAACTCTGGTGATCCTGCGCAGAATCAAGAAATCGGAGAATGAGGTACAAAATGTCATGAATACAATTAATAATATCTCTGATTTCTTCAATCATCTAGACTGGAGGATGAAAGAATATTTTAATC
The DNA here is from genome assembly GCF_001263595.1 of Phalaenopsis equestris. NCBI lineage: Eukaryota > Viridiplantae > Streptophyta > Magnoliopsida > Asparagales > Orchidaceae > Phalaenopsis > Phalaenopsis equestris. Next base: position 455 of record NW_018236762.1, on the reverse strand, counting down.
GCTCTGGACATTTAGAAGATAGTTTGATACGACTGATGAGGAGGATGAAATTGATAGAAGAGGATTCCACTGAAGAATTTCCATACCGACCCTTCTACAAGCTCTTCGTTCATGTGCAATCAATGGGTGATCTCAGAGGAGAATCTAGTACTGAATCTGATGAATAGTAGATTTATATTACTACCTGTCTGTCTATCTATGTAATTTGATTTGAACTTTGTGTTTGCATTGCTTTAGAATTATGCTTTTAGATCATGACAGCGACTTTTTATATGCTTAAAATATAAGATAGATATAGACTTAATAAATATTCAATAATTGTAAAGTCACACTTATCAACGCAAGTATACGTATCACAAGTAATATAGGGCTCTAATGGAGTCTTAGATATCGATCCCCATATGGAGTGGTTTAGAATTGCAAACTAAGATTTTATAAAAGCAATACTTTAATCA
>NW_018236761.1:0-753 GCF_001263595.1 Phalaenopsis equestris | reverse complement strand
TTTTAAGAGTCCAGGTGGAGAAGTGGAAGACCTGACAGTCCGCCGATAGTGGGAACAATTCAGTTGTTTCTCTGTTGTAGCTATTATTTGTTGTAAGGGAGTTTTTGCAAATCTCCCAGAGGCTGAGGACGATCGAGTTATGGTTCGAAGGAAGTTGGTACCTTTTACTCTAGAGGTAATCAACTTGTTTTACCATTTACCACCAGAGAGTTTGTGTTTTTATGCAAATTATAGTCCTACATAAGCGGAATTGGACAAGATCATATCTTATTTGACTATTGGAAGAGGACTTCAGAAGATTAGAAATGAGAGGAGAGTAAATTTTCTAACGTCAAAGTTGTGTGCACCATCAAAGGCTTGGCACTATTTTATATTTGCTCATCTGCTTCCTACAAATCATCTCAGTGAAGTGACCAGAGAGAAAGCGACGTTGAATTATTGTATTCAGGAGGGAAAGCCCATCAACAAAGGGGCTTTGATCTATCACACTATCATCAGTTCAGCTACTGCTGCTACTACTGGATGTATGGGATTTGCTTCCTTGATATTTTCTTTATGCGAGCAGGCTGGAGTAAAGTATGATAGTTGGGAGGAAGTTTTGTTGCCTCTGAAGCCCATTACAAAAGGGAATGTGAAGACTTATTTGGAGCATTCGATTTTTGGCTGGATAGGAGGATTTTCCAACAGCTATGGATTAGTAACGTCCGCTGCATCTACCTCTACTGCATCTTTATCAAGACCATCTGCTTCACA
>NW_018236760.1:0-409 GCF_001263595.1 Phalaenopsis equestris | reverse complement strand
CTTGACAAGGAGAATGATGCTTTCTTATATATTTATTAATCATTAGTATCGTTAGTTATTTAATAGTTATTAAAATTACATACTTATTTCAATTGCCTATTAGTGACGGATAAGCAAATTGAACTTCGCCGCTGTGATTAAAGTATTACTTTTCAAAAATCTTAGTTCGCAGTTCTAAACCACTCCCTGTGGGATCAATATTTAGGACTCCATTAGAGCCCTATATTTCTTGAGTGATACGTATACTTGCCTTGATAAGTGTGACTTTACAATTCTTGAATATTTATTACGTCCATATTTATCTTATGTTTTAAGCCTATAAAAAGTCAATGTCACTAAGCTAAATCAAATTTGATTAACTGAGGATTAGAAATGTGAATGTAACTAGAAATTGAACACTACAAGCCCA
>NW_018236759.1:3076-3318 GCF_001263595.1 Phalaenopsis equestris | reverse complement strand
GCTTGTTCCCTTAATAGTATTGACTTTGATTACAGAATCTACAGCCAAGGCCTAGCTAAACACTCCTATAACCCTCTTCCACCTCCAAAAATCTTGGCTATAGCCCTTCCAACGCTGCAAATCAGCCCTTTGGAGCCCTCCTACACAGTTTTTTCATGCAACAAGCTCTTCTCCGAAACTTTTTCCCGCCACGGCCTTACCTCCGAAGCTTTTTCATTATAGCAGACCCACCTCCGGTGCGT
>NW_018236759.1:0-3061 GCF_001263595.1 Phalaenopsis equestris | reverse complement strand
TCGGTGCTTTTCACTACAGCAGGCCAGTATCTAGAGCTTTTCGCTGCAGCCGACACTCCTCTGAAGTTTTTCCCTGCAATAGTCCCTCCGTCGGAGCTTTTTTCCGCAATAGGTCTTTCCTCCAGAGAATTTTTTTCTGCTTCAGGCTTGCCTCCAGAACTTTTTCCTGCAACAGACCTTTCCTCCAGAGTTTTTCCCTGCAACAAGCTCTCCCCTCTAGAGTTTTTTTCTGCATCAGACTCTCCTCCGAAATTTTTTTCCTTGCAGACCATTCCCTGTAGTTTTTCATGTGGGTTGTCTACTTTTCTGCAAACTTTGCAGTAATATTACTTGTAGGAGTCATCCGCCTAATTACAGACATTGCAAAAACTGCAGTAAAAAACAACCACAATCAACTAAAAATATCCTTAAATGCTCTCAGAGTTAATTACTTAGTATCAGATGAAGACCTCAAGTTCTACCTCACAAAAAATCTTTCTAGCTCATGGTTTGATATTTTTAAATCCAAGTCGAACATGATAGTCAACTATGTTCAACTTGAGGGGAACTGTTAAAAGTCATATTATAAAATAATTTATTTCTGTTAGAAGTTATGAGGATTAGATTTATTTCTTTGGATTGGATTTATTTCCTTTCCTAATTTATGTTGTTGTTTTTTTTAATCGAAATAATTATTATGAATTGACTGATTGAAGGTATATGTGTTATGTCATTCATTTCATGTTATTTTATTTTTATTGTCTTTTCTATTCTAGAATTCGTGTAAGGGTATTTATACTCCTTTTCATTTCAATAAAATAATTACTCTGAATTCTGAAAATTGAAAAAGAAATATTATAGACTATTTTATGAAAAAATGACACGAGATGAAAGTCACCTTCAACAATGCTTGCTACGAAGACGAAATTGTACCGACCAAAATTAAATATGGCCTTTAAACAAATTGGTCAACATGCCCAAGGAGCTTCTAAGATTTCCACATGGACTTGGGAAAATATCCATAGAGCTCCCTTTAATTTATGCAATGTCAATGGCTTTTGACAATGCATCTCATTTTTAAGAATAAGATGATGGCATAGTTCCAAGCTTCCCCATCCAATATGTCAAAAAAATTAGATGCATTTACATACCTTCCACAAAATTCTTACGTATTTACGTATTTAACATCCAAAATGTTTGACGTCACATGAAAAGGACCGCTACTACTATCTTTTCTTAAAAGTGAAATACATCTTTTCATACATAGAATTATGACACCAAGATGCTATAAATGTAAATATCAAACTTTAGGTGTTAGATATGCAAATATATAAGAATTGTGTCGTATTCATGCAATTTTTAGTTGAAAGAAAATAAAAATTTTATGATATTTCAAATTCCTTAAATTTTATTTTTGTATTTTTTTTAGTTTTAAAAATATGCAAAAAAAAATTAAAAAATGAAAAATAAAATATAAAATCCTAACATTGCTATTGACGGAACAAACCTTATAGCCATATTTCTCATATGACTTGTAAATAATCAGTTCATGGTGCCCCACACCAAGTCTCAAGCAACCCATAGATTAGACAATTAGCATATTTTAAAAAAATAATAATAAAAATGAAAATAAAACTCTACACTAAGCATGAATATTTGTAATAGAAAAATGTGTTGACTTTGACCAGAGTTTAAATTCATAATTTCCATGTATTTATATATCTAAAACCTAAAATTTAATTTCTTACATTTATACCCCCTCACTCTTTTATATCACATCAAATATATCCCCATTTTAACTTCTAGAAAGTGAAATAGACTTTTTCTTTAGGGACCATGCAAGGCTCAAATTTAGGGTTGCCAAAAATTATAATGACTTACTGACAATTGGACAAGTATTACGTCCGGACTCTAGATGTAGAGATATGTATGAAGTTCAATGAAATCAAGTCACGTGGCGGTGGTAAAAAATTTTAAAAAAAATTTTTTTAGCATAAGGAATATTACTCTCGTGTTAGTAGACGTTATTCATTTGTTATTGTGGTGGTATTCATGTACTATTGTGTTCTGGGAATATTCTCAGTATTATAATAACACAATAACACATCAACACCACCACAATAACACCTGAATAACGCAAAATAACACAGAAGGAATATTCTCTTATATTACCAGGCTGGATCACAAAAAAATGAATTTTTTTTTTATGTCAGATCACGTCGAGTTGGTTCATTATTTCAAAGTCCAGAAGTCATACGTAATAATTTTTCCGATTTGAAGGCGTTGTATATCATGATAAAAATCATGATATCCAAATCTTTCTACTGTGGGCCCTATCCAAGGCCCAACTTAAGATAAAAGGGATGTTTGCATAACTGCCACCGAATTCCTACGTATTAACATATCAAACCCTTAAACTTTAATTCTTACCTCTATACCCCCAATGTTCTGCTGGAAATATCGGAATCGGGTGGTTTGTATGTAAAAATTGAAGTTTATGTGGTTGGCATATCAAAACACAAGAATCGTGCGGTATTTATGTAAATAAACCCTAAATAAAAGTCTTCATATATCCAACCTTGATTTCTGAATCTTGCACTTACTATTATTAAAATCCTAAATATTCTCTCGATCTAGATGATTTCAGCCGTTCGATTTCCACAACAACGGTCATGATCAGGTGAGCAAAAACATTAAATAAAAACAAATATAGAATACTTCGATATGGTTCATTCTATAACATTAAACTTTATAAATTATGTTCAATTTTTTTGTTCCTTTAAATAGATTAATATAAATGTGGGGAAGGAAATCTTACGTGCATACCACACAATTCTTATGTATTTACATATATAACATCTGAAGTTTAATATTTATGTTTTATAATTTTGATGACTGGTAGGAATTTCATGACCGTAGAGTAACGAATAATCATCTTAGCGTTGTACGATAGTCTAGAACACACTCATATGAAAAAAAAGATAACAAGCGGGGACAACATAAGTTTTTACGTGAAAAACCCGGAAAGTGAAAAAACTATGGGGTCCACCTGATTGAAATATTTAACTATATTTGGTAATAA
>NW_018236758.1:0-262 GCF_001263595.1 Phalaenopsis equestris | reverse complement strand
TTTAAGAACCCATGTAATATAAACCCTATCTAATTATTTGCATTAAATAGGAGAACTTGTCAGCATATAGAAAATGTTTGCAGATCATACGGATGTCATAAATTCTTTAGTTTATTTAATCGAGCCTCACCACTAAGTAGTGTATCTATCCTCCGAGATATGTATATTGCTTGTGATGATGTGATCGATCATTTAAACTATTGTTTATATGAGATCAGTTTGATCTCGTATTTTCAAGAACTAAAATGTTACCTTTTTCAAA
>NW_018236757.1:0-375 GCF_001263595.1 Phalaenopsis equestris | reverse complement strand
AATGGCCTTTTGAACCTCTCTGTTCAAAGATGGTTAAACAGATAGTTGTGAATTCCACGGAGTTAACCGTACTTTCCCAACACATAAATGGGTAAAGTATGCCAACGGAAGAAGGGTAATTTGGTCCAAGAGGGACATGGACACATTATCGATGAGTGAAGATAATATTTCTTGATTTGTATGGAGAGAAAAACACGTCCCCAGCGGATTTGCTAGAAGCTGTCGGCGTTATTTTTGGTTGGAAAAGTTGTCCGTAAGAAGCTGTCGGTCCCCGAAATCGAAATCCCGTCGCCCGCCTCGGAAGGACGTTTTAATTTACCTATATATTTAAATTTAGAATAATATGAAATCAAACTAACCCCGTATTTTTCATAG
>NW_018236756.1:0-953 GCF_001263595.1 Phalaenopsis equestris | reverse complement strand
TAAGGCTTACATCCATGTGAAACGATCACACAAATAAACTGAAAGAGGTGAGGATTTAGGTTGTGACAAACAATAACCTTGGAATCCTAAAACAAGTTAGGGCTTATATTGTATAACAGAGCCATACAAAGGCCTAAAGAAAAGGTTAAGGATTTATGTCATGCTAGGAGGACAACCTCTAAATCCTATGGCTTGTTATTTAATTCTAAGGAATAGTTTAGCTGGTGTAGATATGTTTTGTTGTTAACAATGGTCGTGTTGGCCACAATGCTAGCTCCAAGCTCCACGTCGTGGCGAGTATAAGTTTAGAAGTGTCAAATTGTAAAGATTGAGAGAAGTATCAGATTCAGACGTCAAGTTTTCTAATGTGTCAAGCCATGATGTCAAATTAAATGTTTCTTAAGGTTATTTAAGTATTATGGGGGGTTAAAGTTGATAAAAGTCACACGAGTTAGGATCCCATGGTTCCCTCGTTTCGGTATCACTTTTTTTTTTTAATTTACTTAGCTTAAATGAGTTGTGAACCCCATTTAAACTGGAAAGATCTCCTTAGTAACCGTGGTTTACCTCCTCCAAGGGACTCCCATATATTCAAAAGGATGTTTTAAGTTTAGTGAAATTTCAAAGAATTTATGGTTACCTTTAAAACTCTTTGTTTTAGATTTTGAAAATGTTGATTAATTTTTTTGAAAAGTTGTTTTGATTTTTCAGGTGAAGTAAGGTACTCACCCAAGCAGTTTATAATATTTGCAGGAAATAAAATGACAGAAATTAAATAACACTATAAAAGCGTACCTGTCATCTTGTCGACATTCCCACTGAAAGATTAGCTTTTGCAACATGTATATAATTTTGTTAAAACTTAAATAAATTGCAAGAGTAGATGAAGGTGTAGTCTATGAACCCTCAAACCATGATTCAGTGAGTCCCAAAAGGTCTTAATAGATGATTTT
>NW_018236755.1:0-453 GCF_001263595.1 Phalaenopsis equestris | reverse complement strand
TAGATAGATAAATAGATAGATAATTTTAATTAAATAACTTAATTAAATATTAAAATTTACTCTTTAATATCCAGTTGAAAGACCCTCTATCTCATCTCCCTCCTCTGCAAGCGAAATTTTTTTTCCATACAGAGTGTGGACACAACTTTGCGTGCGGAATTCCAGTAATATGCTGCCACGTGTGCTACACCGGACCCACCTCATAAAATATTAAAAAAATAAATTTTTTTACGCCTGACCTGCCCGAACTGTACTGATGTTGAACCGCGGAGGTTATTGGAACGGTTCACCGCGCGTGTTATTGGGGTGCTATAGCAGCGTTATTGAAGCGGTTATTGGAATTGTTCTGCGGGGATTATTGAGGTGTTATTGAAGGGTTATTGTGGCGTTATTGGGGATTTTTTAAGTTCTTCTGTGAGGTTATTGAAGTGAAACCGTGGAGGTTGTTAGAGC
>NW_018236754.1:0-329 GCF_001263595.1 Phalaenopsis equestris | reverse complement strand
TTTTCAACTTTGCTCTTAATTTACTTTTTGATCTGACCTATTGAACTGTTAAAATATGTTGTGAAACAAGAAATGGAGTATGAGTTCAACAACAGAGTGAGAATAAAATTTAAGTCCTTGAAGGAGTATTTTGTTCATGGAATTAAGCGCAAAAAAATATGGAAATATACATTGTTGGGTGTATAATCGGAGATTTCTAAGTGACCGACCGTTTTCTTTTTGTAAATCGACAATTATAAGAATTTAATGGCGCTACTAGAAGATTTAAATTCCAAAAAAGGTTTCAAAATCTTGACTGCGACTTTAAATATATGTGTTTGATTTAATAA
>NW_018236753.1:0-1064 GCF_001263595.1 Phalaenopsis equestris | reverse complement strand
ATTTTGTTTCGTTTGGCTCTGTTTTAGCTCTATTTCGCCCTGTTTTGGTTGCGTTGCGTTCCTAAAAGATAGTCCTACAAAATAAGCATAAAAACAACCTTCCGTTAAAGTGTAATTTCATTCAAAAATGTGTGAGAAGTGTAAAAGAGATTAAGCATAGAAATACATATCGAAATATGCTAGGACATAATTTTCTTTTTTGCTCTTTTTTGCTCCAAATTGCACCATTTTTCCTACTTATTCTCCAAAACTTTATTTCCTGTACCTGAAATTGAAAATATATAAAACACCTTCCTTTAAATTGTAGTATCATTGAAAATCACCAAATATATTCATTAAAAGTATATGAAAAATTGAACTTTATTTAGGTGTATCACATACTAATATGGTCTAACGAGCCCGCGAGGCAGAATGGTGGAATAAAACAAAAGTCTAAAATATCTGCTACAAAATTTGATGAACAAGTGAAGGATGTTTAAGAAAATCCTCCAAATCTTAAGATAATCCAGGAGGTGACAATTTAAGGGAAAGTTGAAAAGCACAGAGCTGAGATTTCTGAGCTAGCCAGACAACATGGTGTAGTCATTAATGATGATGACGAGGATTTTGATTTCAATGATTATCTAGAAGAAAACTTCAAGGATATTCATTTCCATTTCATTGAGACTAGGGCTGCTTCGTCGTCACGCCATGCCCAACCTCTCGTTGAAGGCAACACCGTGGATGATTTTTTCAGGGCTATTTTCTTGAGGAATGAATAGATCAGCCAAATGGAAAAGCAAATGGATGAGATGGCTACGACCATGGTCACCATGGCTATAGTTATTGGGCCATCCCAGCCATAATAGGTAGCCTCTCCAGGGGTTAACTAGCCTAAGATAATCCATATTAGCGATGAACAAAGAGAAGTTGCTTTCGCTAATGGAGACGATCAGCAAAAGAAAGATTCCTCAACAAATGTCATGCCTGAGAAGGATATAAAACAATTGGTTGAATAACATCTTTGGGAGGCCTTAGCTCAACCTAATAGTGGGCATTGATTTTAAGGGGTAGACCTTACCCGA
>NW_018236752.1:0-2681 GCF_001263595.1 Phalaenopsis equestris | reverse complement strand
CTTTATCTATTGAATCTTTAAAAGGGTTCCAACAATTTCAATGATGGCCTTGAGGTGAGAAGCAGTTGAAGAGGCGAGGGAAAAGCAAATTTGCCTATGCACTACTTGGTTGTTTTTGTTAATCAACTTCTTCTAATTAGTGCACAGCACATAGAAAATAAGAATGAAGTAAAAGAAACATTTGGATTTTTTTGTGCATAAAATAGTGAATCGCCCAGCTTTTACCAATTACAATTGAACATTGGCACTTCACTTTTGTATTTTTAACATAAAGTCAATTTAAAAGCCACATCATCCAAACAATAAACAAAAAGGTTGATTCAACTTTTTCTAAACCAACGTGCAAGATAAAAAATATCCAAACGAAATCTTTATCTATTGAATCTTTAAAAGGGTTCCAACAACTTCATGGAACACAACTCTAAAATCAATTCATCTAGCTTCAAGCAATCGGACTTTCCAAAGATCATCAAAAGTTAAAATAACTAGTAGATTTTTGATAAATCTAAGATAGTTTTTTTACAATTTAAGAAAGAATGATCCCAATCAGAATGAAAATTAAAACTAATGCAAAATGGTGAAGGAAATAATCAAATTGCAATCTAAGTATGGAGAAGGGTTATTTGAAAGTAAAAAGTTCAAGGAAAAATCTGCTAGACTCGTGCTTATAATGTTCTTGGTAAAACTCAATGAAGAGAAGCTTTGTTTACAGGGATTTGCAAAAGGACTACAACTTTTGAAAAGAAGTTTCATTCATTCTTTTTTATAGACAATATGATTATACATTTGTATATAGAACCTAAGAGGAAACAATGGTGAATTTAATTAAAACTAATCACGACTACGTCAAAGAAAATATAAAATAAGGTTGGAATGATTTAAGTGAAATCCCTAACTTAGATTATTAACAATTATTAACACTATTAAACAATCATTGCAGACATCATGCGTGAATAAAAAATATTGAGGTTTCATGTTAATTTAACAAATGATACTAAAAGTGAAATGAAATGAATCCAAATAAAAATTATGTTAGTAATAAGCAGTTCCTAAGAATCGATATGTGGATGACATCAACAAATGAAGCTTCACAATTTAACCTAATTGTGATAAAAAGTGGGCAAAGGTTGGTTAGAAAATCACTAGCAACAGGTTGATAAGATTTGGAGAATTAATTGAGTGTGTTTTATTCCAACATAAACATAATTAATACAACTCTAGGAATCTTCTAATAGGAAGCATATGAAAATAGGAAATAAAAATAACTACAAAATAATCACAATAGCCTCCCAAATTGGTGAGAAAGCGACAAGAATCCTATATATTTATGAGGTGGCAGTCCAATGCAATAATTAAAAATGGAAGAGGAAGCAAATGTCCAATCTAGGGAGCTGCTAGTGGCTTGGCTAGTTGAGAGTTGGAAATCAAAAAAGCAAGCAACTTTAGTCTGGCTGGAGGCAAAATCCAAGGAATAAAACCGTGGGTCCTAGCGCATTTAATAGCTGTTGGAGGAGAATATTTAAAGAGTGTTTCACGCTCTCCTTTAAATGAATGAAAAGGGCTCATCCATTCCAAACTTGACGGATAATTTTTGAAAGAATACCCTAAAAATCCTTTGCTGAGTGTGCCTATAAGTTGTTCATATGTGGTTATGAATAAAAACTAAATCAAGTCGCTGCCCAGCTTCACATTCGTAAGATATCTATCACCCGGCACAATAAGAGTCTCAAATGACCTTTCTATTCAACCTTTAAATATTTAAGGGTAAACATTAGCCTAAAAAAATACAACAATTCCTAGTGTTGTGGTTTATGCTTAGATATTACTGTTATATTTTACATTTTACTACTCCAAGGCATGAGGTTGCCTCATAAGAATAAGTAATATATTGAACTTGATCTCCTATCAACTGTAGAACCCACATAATTTGCATAAGCTTAAAAAGTTAGAGTCTCCTCCATTTAAATTTTATAAAAGTTTATACACTGCACTTAGTTGTAATTCTTTAAAATGGAGCGTGAATTGACTCACAATACTTGAAGCATAAACAAAGTTGGGCCTAGCATAAGATAAGAGGATGTCTTATCATAAATCTTTGATAGAGAATAATAAAAGTGGGTGCCACCAAACACAATGAGTAAATATCTTGGAAGTTGCTAAGGTCATGAGATTAAATCCTTCTACATCAAATTTATGTTTCCGTATCCAAACCATCCCAGTAAAATATAAATAATTTTATATGAACATTTTATATATAAAAAATACTATTAATAACAATTACAGTTAGAAGTATAACCGAGGGCCATTTAGATTTATTTTTAGTTATTTGTTTTCCTTTTTTTAAAAAAGCACAGAATGACACGTCATAAGAACAATTATTTTAAAAAAATATAATTTATACACATAAAATGTCTACACACACATGTGTGTGTGTATTTATGTATGTATATATATATATATATTATATCACGATGTCGGCTGCGGTCGAGAGCTCTACTAGGGTTTCCAATAGAGATTTTCTTCGCATTTGATTCTACCGATAGAAGGAGAGGGGCTCGCAACTCGTTTCGTCGACTCATGCTCTGGTCTGCGTCTGCGTCTGCGTCGGCATCGTTAGACGCAGATTCTAGCTTGTGTCTGCGTCAACGTGCATTTGTTGTGTCTGCACCCTTCCTTTCGAC
>NW_018236751.1:0-418 GCF_001263595.1 Phalaenopsis equestris | reverse complement strand
AATAAAATTCAAATCATGAATCAAGACCACCTAAAGCCTAACCTTTTCAATACTAATTAGGACACTCACCTAGGTCTTAAGGGCTTAGTTGTGACTTAGGCTAAATCAAGTTTCATTTAAATGAGGATTAGAAAAGTAAATATCTTTGAAAATTAAAACATCTTTCAAACACTACAAGCCCAATTAGGGTTAAAATTTGTCTTAGTGTTCCAATAACACTAACTTGCCTCTTTAGGGGTCTTTACCCACATACTTCTTAAATTGAATCACAAGTCATAATAACCTTGCTCTAAGGGATAATGAAGACATCAATGTTCATTGAGCATTAGGGTGTTTTATAGGATGAATTATTTAGCAACATAATAAGTTTCAAAGAACTCGAGATTTTTCACCAGGCAGTGAGAGAATAGCACAGACC
>NW_018236750.1:0-960 GCF_001263595.1 Phalaenopsis equestris | reverse complement strand
CTTTCTCATCTATATGTCTCTCTCTTCTTCTCTCTTAGTATCTCTCTACTCTCCCCATTTCTCCCTTTCTCTCTCTTCTCTTGCTCCCTCTCTCTTGCCCTCCATCTCCCTCTCTCTCCTTCTCTCTCCTTTTCCCTCACTCAAGCCTTGCATCTCTCCTTCACTACCTCCATCTCCTCCTTCCATCTTGACCTCTTAAACTCTCCTTCTCTTTCTCACTCTCTCTCTCCTCTTCTCTCCTCTTCTCTCATTACCTCTCTCTCCTTACATCTCTCTCAGACTCTCTTTATATATTCTCTAATTTGATCCATCCTTTCTCTCACTCTATTTTCTGATCTCCCTCTTTCTCACACACTCTCTCTTTCTTTCTTTCCATCTATCTAATTCTCTCTCTGTCCCTCCCTCTCGCTTTCTCTTTTTTTATCTCTCCTCATGCCTTCTTCCCCTTATCCCTTGTATCTCTCTCCTCCCTCCTTTCTTGCTTGCTCCTTCTCCCTCTCGCTCTCTCCCTCTTTCTTTTGCTCTGACTCGCATTCTCAATCCCCTCTTCCCTCTCTCTCTTAACCTCACTCTCCCTCTCCCCGGTTCTCTCCTTACATGATGTGCGTCTATGCAAGACAGTACCGTGGGGATTGATTGATGTTCTTATTAGAAAATCAGATGTGCTATGCCAAAACTGAAAAAAATTGATTGAAATTCTTATGAGATGCAAGAAACCAAAAAATAAAACCATCCCAAGGTTGGAACAAACCAAATTATAGGTTGAACCTGGTGGTAAATTGGATGGATGGAGGGAAACCTTGACCCAATGCTCAACACAAACAAGAACGTTGGTATAAGACCGGAACCCTATGCTTAACGTGAGGAAAGAACAATTTAAGAAAGAACTCCTTAAGCCAGGACTTCCGTTGGAATCATAAGGAACCTATGGGAGACAACCCAAATGCAAGTTCTTTTGCT
>NW_018236749.1:474-861 GCF_001263595.1 Phalaenopsis equestris | reverse complement strand
CCCAATTGTTAGGAGGATTTGAGTGTAATATTCAAACTCAAATCTCAATGCACTAGGTTTGATTGTTGGTTAAGTCATTATGGGAATTTCACTGTTGATTTAATTAAGGAAGCATGAACTACATCTCGGTGCATCCTGGTGTCTAGTGTCTTGATCAATTTGTGAATCAGGTCTAAGTGTCAAATTTCATTGTGCATTCGAGGATTGGGTGAATAGACTCTTACCTAAGGTATGTTCCTGAAACCTTGGGAGGTTACACTGCAGAGATTAGGTAGATGGGCTCTCACCTAAGGTGTGCTCCTAAAGACTAGGAAATCTATGCTGAGAATTAGGTGGATGGACTCTCACCTAGGGTGTGCTCCTAAAATCTAGGAAGTTTACACTGAA
>NW_018236749.1:0-381 GCF_001263595.1 Phalaenopsis equestris | reverse complement strand
TGTTCTTAAAATCTAGGAAGCCTATACTTTAACTTGTGCTTAAAGTGATTTAAAGTGTTATACCCCCCAATTAAATGTTTTTTCAACTAATCCTCAAAGATTTCTAAGTGTCTTCCAAATAATTAAATCAGAAACTCTCAATTTTTGACTTAACCATTTAAAAATAAATAAAACAAAAGGAGGAGATCGACCCATTTCCAAAAGTAGTAAAGCAAAAAAAAAACGGGAAAAACAATAAGTGAATCAGCCTAAAAACATTCAATTTTTTTCAAAATTGTAACTAAATTGGCTCTCAATAAGAGTGTTTAAATTTATTCCAAGACAGTGTTTTGTTCGGCCCAAAATTACATTTAAATATTTCAAATCAACATGTAAATCATT
>NW_018236748.1:0-435 GCF_001263595.1 Phalaenopsis equestris | reverse complement strand
CTCTATCCTTCCATATATCTTTTTCTATCTATTTCTATCACTTTGTCTAACCTTTCTCACTATTTTTTTTCTTTCTTTCCCTCCATCCCTCTCACCATCTATCCCCTTCTTTATCTATCTTTCTTCATCTTTTTTCTATCTTCCTTTTTCCTTCTTTTTCTTGCTCTCTCCCTCTGTTATATTATTTCTTTCTCAACCTCCCTCTCCCTCTCCTCCCTCTTTCTCTATTTTCCCTCCCTCCCTCACTTCTTCTCTCCTTTCTTCATTTTCTCTCTTCTTCTTCTCTCCCTCTCACTCTCTCTTTTTCTCTAACTCTTTTCATCTCTTTAGCTCTCACTTTCACCGCCTTTGTTGCTCTTTTACTCACACTTATTCTTTTTCTCCCTTTCTACTATTTCTTACTCTATCATTCTCTCTTTTGCTCTCTCTTCCCTC
>NW_018236747.1:0-390 GCF_001263595.1 Phalaenopsis equestris | reverse complement strand
CAAATGAATTAGTAGCTACATCAAGATTTTGGATAAATAAGAATTTCATCTGCTGTAGGATTTACATAATCTCGTAAGGGTCTATGTTGGTGTTAATTTTCTATTCCTTGATTGTTCACGTTGTTTTCCATTGTGTCAGAATTTCTAGGTTCTCTTCTCAGTCTTGTAATTTTTCTAACAGTGCGTTCTAATTCTGAATCATAGAGTATAAAATTTTCAGGTCCAAATTTATGCATACAATTTGAAATCAATACACAGAAAAACAGTTAACTAAATATGAAAATAAGTTGCAATTCCAATAAAAAATTTTCTAATAGTCTTAATTTGTTCGTAACTCTAATTATGATTCTTGTTAACTCCCCGACAACGGTGCCAAAAACTTGACAGCGA
>NW_018236746.1:0-3260 GCF_001263595.1 Phalaenopsis equestris | reverse complement strand
AACACAGAAATAATACTTGTTCAAAAATAGTCCATCTGCTCAGGGAAATAAAAAAAAAAAAAAAAACGAGAAAGAACAAAAGCAAAATGCCGAATTTCTAAGCAAATTTATTGTATAAATTATAAATTACGATTGCCATTCAAGAATTAATCAGTGTACAAGGGAAAAGTTTCAGCCACGAATCTCAAGAGATCAGAAGCAAAGCACAGCGGGATCCAAGCCGTTCCCCATCATGAAACTAATGATGAAGCTGTTGAAATTTAGAATAATGGAGAATAAAGTGAAATAATTAATTATTTCATTGATATGAATAAGGATATACATAACTCAGAATACTATAATAGGAAAAGTAATTAAAAAGAAATGATATGAAAAGAAAGATATATCATTGATATCTCCAATAATTAATTCAGATTAATTATTAGGAGATATAGGAAATAACATAAAATAAGAAAATAAATAATCTCTAATCCAAGAAAATAAATATAAAATAGAAAATGAAATATCTTCTTATATTAAGGAAATAATTTATATCTCATAACTTCTTATATGAATCAATTATTTTCTATTATAATTCTTAAAACTTCCCTTCAAATTTGGAATGTATGTTAATAATTTCTAACTTGTTAAGTAGTAAAGAAAAATTCAGGGTAGAAGAGTTTTGTCTGCCATATGTTTTGGCGTAGAAGAGAAATTCAGGCTTGGCTGAATTTGTTGGATTCAGACTTGGCTGAATTTTGAGTTTTGTATGTCATGTGTTTCAGCGTAGAAGAGAGATTCATGCTTGGCTGAATTTCCTGGATTCAAGCTTGACTGAATTTTGAGTTTCGCAAGGAAAGAGACAACTGCAGGAGGAAGGGTCGGCGATGGATTTTGCCAGCATTGTTCGATCCACGACAGTGATATCTCCGGCAAGATGATGATGAGGTAGGTGGCGGCATCGCTGGAGTTGCTCTGGCTGGAACCCTTGTCACGACCCCCTTCTTTTCGATTTGCTTGGCTCATGTGGACGCCGCGTGCAACGAACACAACATGTTTTGTCTCGACTGCGGTGACACCGACTATAGATTTTCTGAATGTCAGTAGAGTCGAAGCTCTCGGTTCATGAAGGGGCCAACAGACAAAGCTTACAGGGAGAGGAGGAAAAAATGTTGTTTCAAATACCAAGATGAGTCTCCTTCCCTTCCCACATAGATGATGGCGAGAAGGGAGTGCGACAATTCTCAAATGAGGACCGGTGGCTAGGGTGCGAAATATTGCTCTGATACCATGTTGAAATTTAAAATAATGCGGAATAAAGTGGAATACTTAATTATTTCATTGATATGAACGGATGTATAAATAACCCTTACAAGAATCCTATAATAAGAAAAATAATAAAAAAGAAATGATAGGAAAGGAAAGATATATTATCTGATATCTCTAATAATTAATTCATATTAATTATTTGGAGATATAGGAAATAACATAAAATATGAAAACAAATAATTTCTAATCCAAGAAAATAAATATAAAATAGTAAAGAAAATATCTCCTTATATTAAAGAAATAATTTATTCCTCATAACTTCTTATAGGAATAAATTATTTCCTATTATAATTCTTAACAGAAGCTAAGCTCTCAGGTCCTACAATACTATCAGACAACAACCTCCCTGAACATCACCAAGAGTCTATAACACAGAGTTTGGCCATCTCCCGGGACTTCTTCGTCTAATAGCGGCTACATATTGATTTACGGTGATTTACCCTCTACCAAATAGCTTGGTTTTGCTCTGCCGACAAAAGTTTCTCATTAGGAATCAAGGATCGACGACCAGACTTGACCAATCGATTGACAAGACTTAGCTGACTGAATCAATCTTGCAGACCCCTGCCAGTAAAATGTCAGTCAACTAGCAACATTAAGCCCAACCGACCGGCCTGCTTCACCAGACTAACCAACCAACAATATTTACCAAGCTTGGTCGATTGACAACCCCCACCAAGGGCTCGCCAGTCCAGCCAGTCCAGCCCTACAACAATCAAGCTCTGCACCTACATATGTAAAATATCGATAATAACTTGTACAACCCCCACTATGGCAGTGGTATAAATTTAACTTCACATATAATTAGTGTCCAATTCTCTCTCTCTCTCTCTCTCTCTATCTCTCTCTCTCTCTCTAAGCTGGACAGCTAAGGAAGAGGACAAAGATTACAAAGGACAGCTACTGAGGTATATAATTCCACCCTTAAGTTGTATGCACGTTGCTGTATTTATAGTATCGGACAGGGTTATGATAGTAAATACATTAATCTATCAGACGGCTGATATAGAGAGGTGCAATTGTTATCCTAACTGAATGGAGGTTTTATTGTGATGGGGGATCATATGTCTCATGTGCTGTCTATTGTGAGGGGAGGGTTTGTTAGCCCCCCTCAAGTTGACTGGCTGAAGCTTGGAGAGTCAACTTGTCCAGCTTGGAGAGTCAACTTGTCCATGGGTACCGATGTTTGGTGGCGGGAAGTGATTTTGTGAAGATGTCTGCAATCTAATTTTGAGTCATTGTGTGTCGGATAAAAATTATGCCTGATTCAATGTGATCACTGATGCAGTGATAATCTGTTAATGAAGCAAGCAGCTGTAAGCAATGCATCTATCCATAATTGGGTGGGGACATGATCTGCAATTAGGATTGTTCAGGCTGTTCTCATAAGGTGCCAATGCCTCCTTTTAGCAAGTGTTAGCGCTGGAGCCCGATAATTTCCCGCTCCCGCTCCGATTTCTCCCGCTCCCGATTGCGAAACTTGCTCCCGCTCCCGCTCCTGTCTCCCGCTCGGTCGCGAACTATTCCCGCGAACAGCTCGTTGTTTCGCGAAGAGTCGCGTCTGCCGCGATAGTTCCCTTCTTGTTCATGCTAAAGGCTTCGGATGGCTCTCCTTGGGTTTCTAAGTCACGTTTGTGGTGTTCTTCGGGCTTCCTCGGGATAGAGGAAGGAAAGTGCAAGCAGTAGTTCATTGCGACAAAAGGAAGAAAAAAGAAGAAAAAGAAGATTGTTCTTCCTTCGCTTCTTCTTGGTGGCTTGTGACAGAAGAGAAATTGAGTTTATTTCTCTTGTAACTTTATCTTCTTCGGTATATCTCGGTATGAAATTTCTTCAGTTTATCTCGGTGTAGAGAGAGAAGAACAGAGAGAGAAGAAGAGAGAGCAACGAAGTGAGATATTCTTCTTGTAAGTCGAGACAATCAACTGGTATAAATTCCTCAAGTAGTAAAATCC
>NW_018236745.1:0-2140 GCF_001263595.1 Phalaenopsis equestris | reverse complement strand
GTCAGACTTCCTAAGATCTGCCTTATACACAAAAAGGAAAGAATTTGAAAGTAACAAGCAGGAGAACATCTTTAAAGCGAGGGAGGAAGATATTAACATAGATTTGTATTTTGTTTTTATTGAGTTGCATTATCTTTTGTTTCTTATGTCGGTGTGCTTTTTTGTATTTTTTTTCATCTATGTGACGTAGCATTTGTACTTTCTGATGTTGTATTTTTCATCACCTTATGATAATACATATTATTATTTGTATAACTTATCGCCAACCGATGACAATGTTATTACAAGCCTTGATCGAAACAAAAAAATATTTCAATTAAGATGTTGCCCCCCAATAAGAGCATAATGACAAAATTTTTCTTAAGCTTATGCTTTCTGAAATTATTTGGTGAAAATTAAATTTTTTAAATAAGTAACACTTTCTGTGGATTATAGCTCCTCTGAGATTTTTTTATTATATAAGTACTTTCTAAGGCTTTTATTCATCTAATATTTTTAAGTTTATCTATAGCTTCAGATGCATTTAGCCCTCTGAGGCTTTTTAAGTGGAAACCCATCAACTAGTTGCTCTCATGGAATCTTTTTTGTAAGGATCATATCCATTACTAGCTTTCCATCGATGTTACCTCATGGGCATTGAGTGGATACCTTGTTTACAACTTGGCATCATGAGGTATTTTTAGTGAGGACTGTGTCCACTACTAGCTTGTGTCCACTACTAGCTTCCCATCAAGACTGTCTTATGGGCATGTATTTTAGGGGTTTAAATGGACACTACGTCTGACACTAAGAATGTTTGACCTTTCCTAAATTATTTAATATGAATGTCAACTTGAGAATTATTGAATGTAATGGAAGAAGTCAATTGTATTTCACTTAGTATTTTACAATTGTATTTCACTTAGTATTTTAGATCTGTCCTAAGTTGTTTTGTAGGAAATGCTCAATGACATTAATCTGTTATGAATAAAGCCAAATAAAATCCAACAAGGATGTTAGACCTGTTTTGGGTTATTTTGTCAGATGTGCTCTATGACGTTAACCTATTATAGAAAAAACTTGAAATGAAATTCACCAATGATATTTGACATATCATAGGTTATTAGACAAAGCTTATATTTGAAAACCATCACTTGTTTTTAATCTATCTTAGGTTTTTTAGTCAGAGTACTTGCTCAACAATCGTAGCATATTTAAGAAGAGATCGAATCGAGTCCCCATGGGATCGATTAAACTATGAATGTGTTAACCTCATTTTTAATGAGGTCTAATTGCCTTCTTTAGAAGCCTAGGCTCTAGCCATAGGACTTTCTTGTTGAGTATCCTAGAGGACTAATGATGGAACCCACCTACATAGAAATTCTAAACACTTATTGAATCTTTTTGTGAAGTCCCATATGGGTGGTCACAAGCCCTCATTTGTCACTTGAGATAGTCAAATTGAGAGTCTCGATAAGAGGAATCCAATGTGCCTAAGCTCACTTAATTTTGAGATCATTAATTCTTTTAAATAATAAAAAACTTATATGATTAAGGGGGATCAATGTGGGTCATTCCATCATATGGTTATGAAAGTTATATCCAAATAACTAACTAAATACCTCTCCCTCATGTGTTATAAATCAACCCCCTTTCTTTATTTCAGGGGCGAGGGCGGGGCAGGGAGGGGGGAGAGAGACTCAATTTCTAGTTTTATTCTAAACGGAAGACTCGGTGATCATAACTCAGAATCTATATAGCTATCGACCACCTTCGACCAACACCCGCTAGCCACCATCAATCACTGTTGGTTGCCCCTATTCATCGCCACCAACAATCACTAATAACTAATAATGTATCCAAAATATGATATATTATGGTATAACAACATATCTCAAATACGATGTAATGAATAATGTCGTATTAAAGTTCCCATGATAACTTCCAACCTCTATAGCTACCGGCCATCATCAACCACCACCTGTCGCCCATCATCGACCAACTCTTGCCACCCCTCATTGACCGCCACCTATTGCCACCATTGACCACTATCAATGAACTCTGCTAGCTAATGGTGTGTCATAAATACAATGTAATAATGTATCCCAAATATGTTGTAATGATGGATCTCAAATATAGTGTAACGAAAAATATCGTATTA
>NW_018236744.1:58746-59416 GCF_001263595.1 Phalaenopsis equestris | reverse complement strand
ACACGGGGTGCGTGCGCCGGCTCGATGACGTGCCTACATGATGGATCGTTGGTTTTCCTAAAACTAGCCTTTAGGTTAGGACTTCATGTGCGTGACCAAACACCCTCCGTAGAGCCTAGTGTCTCCACTTTTTTGTGAGCCTTAACGTAAGTCCTGATGGGTCGGAGTCCCTCACTCCCCTTGCTATAGGTTCCCCAACTTTACTTGGAGAAGCTGAGAGGTCAGACTTGGCAAAGCGAGAGAAGCTTTGTAGCTAGCCCGCTTTGCAAAGTCTTGAGGATTTCATGAAATGGGAAAGCTTTATAGCTAGCTTATTTCGCTACACAGTGGAGAGTTTCCCCCTCAGAGATCCAGGGAGAAACTCCCTACATTTCCTCACCAGAGCAAGAGGCAGCTATGCCGCATATCCAAGGGTTTAAAACATATGTTTCCCAGGTGACGTCGTTAACACATGCCCGGTTTGCTACCTGCATGTTGGTTTGCTGCATAATGTATTTTTTTTTTGTGCATGTTGCATTTAACTTCGCTCCGATCGGCCGCCCCAGCCCGGTGAGCATTTCAATTCGCTCCGATGGACTGCCCCAGCCAGGCGAGCATTTCACTTCACTCTAACCAACCGCCCTAGGCCGATGCATCTCACTTCTCTCTAATCGGCCACTCTTATCCCGTG
>NW_018236744.1:37409-49831 GCF_001263595.1 Phalaenopsis equestris | reverse complement strand
TTCATGGAATTAAGTGCAAATAAATAGAACAATATATATTGTTAGACGTAGAATTAAAGATTTTAGGGTGACAGACTAAAATCCCCAATTCGGTCTTAGTGTTTAAGAATTAAAGCAGGAGTTAGCCTTCAGGTGAAGGGAAGTGGGAGCTCTGGAGTGGGAGCCAGTATCTTACTGGCCTAGCCACGGATTTAGGGACTAAACATGGGATTAGCCAATGATTTTCTATAACACTGTATCAAAGTAGATAATTAAAATTGCTCCTATTTGGCACAAAGCATATTAAAACCATTTATCTCATCTCATTTTACCAAAATCTCTTTGTAGTGGGAAAGATGTTTTTTCACATAAGAAATCTTCATCACATAAACATAATTTAATAGTTTAGTAGTTACTGTTTAAACTTTGTATTTCAGTTTTTCTAATAGTTAAATAATTTAGTTATGATAATATCTTTACATTTGAAATTAGTGACAGTAATTTCGTTTTATTTTATGTGAATTTCCTAGTTAATTTATCATTTCAAATTTAAACCTTCTCCATTAGATTGATATTTGGGGCTTAAATAGAAAGTCTTTTATTACTTGATAATGATATGTATACTTGCGTAGAATCCCAACATTAATTGCTTAAATTTGTAATTTATAAAAGATTGCATCAATTTTTTGGTGTCGTTGCATAGCAGAGTCAACTTTATATATTTTGCACAACTATATTTCATTGTGGGATAAATACAAACATCCCCTTAAATTTAACTTAGAAGGTAATCACTCTCAGCGAGAGAATATTGAACAAATGGAGGGTTGAATCTCCAAGTGTTGTGAGGAACAAGTGACACTTGAGCACATCTTCAATGCTCAATAAGCGTACAATCAACTTGAAAGTGGTGATGTAGTTAGTAGATCTTGTGGCCATCGATAATATTCTAAATTTAGGTTTTGAAGGACTATGGGTACTCAATTTCGATATTTGCAAAAAGAAGGTGTTTCTACGCATCGCCACTTCTGGTTCATGGCTCTTTACATTCATATTTTTGATGACCATGCAAAACATGTACAATTCGAGTAGTGTGTATCTTGATTTGTTTCAGGTGCTCTTTCACCATCCAGGGCAGTTGTACTTCATGGTTGATGGGGCATCACTAGTCTTTGTGGTTGCACTCTATCATGGGCAAAAAGCTCCTTTTATCGCCTTTGGCTTCTATTCCTTGAGTTTGTGGATATTTTGAGTCACAACGTCATGAGAGCAAGTCATGTCGTCAATGATTTTCCCAAATTTAGGGTTCTTCTTCATGAGTGGCTCCTCTTCTTGGTTGTAACATCATCAACACTCACCATAAATTTTAGGCGTTGAAATCAAATTTGTCCAAAGATCACACAAATAATGGAGCGTTGGAAAAAGAGAATGAATTAGAAATCCAGGAGCAGTTGTTTTTTTTTCATGAAAGAGGACCATTAACATTTTATTGTTCATGTACTTATAGCAAACAGTAGTTCTATTATGAAATGTCGATAATTCCCTTGAAATTCTCAATTCTGGGTCGATTGCCATAACCGTCACGATTAACGTTACTATGACCGAATTCTTTCCTATCGAATAGGTGTTTCACTCGCCCCTAGAGCGGCGATTCATAGGTTCTATTTCGGTCTGCCTTATTTGTTGGCTAGATAAGTCTCATTGACCGGTGGTTCTTTGCACTTGTTGGAGTTAATTCTCCAACATGTGTCCCGTCCAAGGCCGTTGGATCCAATGTAACGTACCTTGATCATGCAAATATAAGTTTTTAACATTGCAACAAAACGAATAACAGTTTCTCAAGAAAAATACACTGTATCAAGCAAAATTTTTTCATATGAATACGATGCTGAAGTGTTATATAAATAAATTTTAAAGTCTGGGTGGTAGTTAAGTAAATTCAAATTAATTGTGTCGTATATATAAATCCCTCTTTTTCATATTAACTTCATTTTATTTTTTAATCTTTAACTGATTTCATGATTTTTTAATTAGTTTTTATTGTCACGATATTTTCTTAAATTGATTTTTATCACTAGCACGGTCCAATTTATCGCTGGTAGATTTACATGGGCAACAAGCTTCTTCATTTATATAACAAAACCTATTATAAAGAGAAGTGCTTCTTCATAAAACAACTTAAATTTCTTTTCATTATTTGTCAATTTCATTCAGGCAACACAGATATATTCATAATTCTATGAGTTCATTATGGCATAGGGTAAGATGTATTATGAAGATTTCTCATAATCAATCTAGATTTATGCCGGACAGGTTTACTAGGGAAGCTATACATTTATTCAGAAGTTTGATGGAGAAGTTCAAAGATAATAAGGAGAATCTACATTTGATTTTTATTGATTTAGAAAAAGCTTACGATAGGGTTCCTAGAGATATCTTTTGGAGAGTTCTTGAGAAGAAAGGTGTTGATATGACTTATATTCAGGTCATTAAAAATATTTATACTAGAGTTGTTACTTGTGTTCGAACTGAAAGAGGATTGACCAAATTTTTCAATTTCTGTTGGATTACATCAGGGATCAACTTTAAGCCCATATCTTTTTTATTTAGTTATGGATGGCCTTACTGGACAGTTATAGGAAGATGTACCTTGGTGTATGCTTTTTGCGGATGAAAACCTTCTCGTGGATAAGACGAGAGAAAAAGCCCAGGAAAAACTTGAATTATTGACGTCTACATTGGAATCAAAAGGCCTTCATTTGAGTAGAATTAAACTGAATACATGGAATGTAATTTTAGCAGTTGTAGCTCTAGTGAGAGAAGTGTAAATTTGAGTGATCAAATTATTAAGGTGTGAATGATTTAGATATCTCGGGTCTGTTGTTCAAAGCGATGGTGATATAGATTGGGACGTTAATAGTAGAATTCAAGATGGTTGGTTGAAAAGGAGGAATGCTTTGGGCATTTTGTGTGATAGAAATGTATCATTTAGACTCAAAGAAAAATTTTATAAGACGGTGGTGAGACTTGCAATGCTTTATGGCATTGAATTTTAGCCTTTAAAAGAGAAGCATAATACTAAGTTAAGTATTGTCGAGATGAGAATGATTAGGTGGATGAGTGGATTTATATTTAGAGACAAAATGCAAAATGAATATATCTGTGATAGGGTTGGTGTAGCTCCTATAACGGATAAAACTAGATAAAGTCGTATTAGATGGTTTGGTCACAATAAGCGTCGACAATCTGATGATCCGATTAGGAGAGTAGATGTTTTAGATTCGACTTATGTTAAGAAAGGCAGTAGGATGACTTGGGCTTATTGTATAAAATATGATCTTAATTTATTAGAACTAAATGAAAATATGACATTAAATAGGATGGTTGTTGTTGTTGTTGTTGTTGTTGTTGTTGTTGTTGTTGTTGTTGTTGTTGTTGTTGTTGTTGTTGTTGTTGTTGTTGTTGTTGTTGTTGTTGTTTTTTCTTGTTAACATATGGAATTGGATGGAAGTTTTTGTGACATGAAAGAAATATCACTAACACATCTATAGAGTGGTGTGAATACTAAGAATACTTGTCTAATGATCCACGCCTAGCTAGAAGTAGTAATTATATAACTGGACTCAATCGCCAGAATATATTTATATGATTTTGGATTTGCATGAAATTAATCATAAACTCACAAAAATATAATTCCTAAAACCTCAAATCCACTTTTTTAGGATCACACTCTCTCAGCAAAGAATATCAGGTGGGCTTCATATCTAATTGACTAAGAAAATTTTAGATAGGATTTTCGATTAAAATTTATGTCAAGGTTGTTTTAAAAGCTCTTTATGCAAATTGTTTTATAGCCTTTAATGGCAAACATAGTTTATATTGTCTTATATTCTCAATCAAAAGTCTTTTTTGTTTCCTTGTAGTTCAATATAAAATTGTACCATGAGATGTTGACCTTATCTTTATTATTTATGTTATTGAATGGAGAAGCTTTTAGGATTTGGCAAAGGTTAAAAATTTATGGAAGAAGCTTCACTTCTATGTATCACCTTTTCTAGGCATGATATAAACTTAAAGACTCCATCCCTATTTATACTAGTGGTCCTCCTAAATTAATGGCTAGGATTGTGCCATTACAATTCTAATATATTGGTTATAAATAATTTCATACCTACCACATATTAATTCTACATCTACCACACAATAATTTTTCTAGATCTACCACACAATAATTTCATATCTAGTACACACTCTAAAATAAGCTTCTAGATGAGATATGACTTTTCTAGAACATGCTTCTAGAAATTAGGCTTTTATTGGGCTTGATTTAAACAACTAAAATAAATTTTATATCCTTGTTAAACTTGATTTTGTGACTCCATATAAATTTCTCATTTTAATAACGTCTTCACTCTTGAGTGGATTGGTAAAAATATCTGCAACTTGATCTTGAGACTTCACGTATTGCACTTGTATCTCCTTTCTTTCAATGCATTCTCTGATGTGGTGATATTGAGTATCAATGTGCTTGCTTCTATCGTGAAAAAATTGATTCTTTGCTAGTGCTATTGCAGACTTATTATCAATACAAATATTGATCTTCTCTTCTTGTGGTAAACTTATCTCCTTTAATAACTTTTGAAGCCAATTTGCATGGTAAACGGTAAACTTATCTCCTTTAATAAGTTTTGAAGCCAATTTGCATGGTAAAAACGTGAGATTGCAACCACGTACTCTGCTTCACAGGTAGAAAGAGTGCAATTGGTTGTTTCTTTGACATCCAAGTGAAAGCAGTGCCTTCTATGAAGAACATGTACCTTGTAGTTCTTTTTCTATCATCCATGCCTCCAACCCAATAACTCAATATATCCTACAAGCTTGGAATTGTTAGACGATGAGTAAAGTAAGACAAAATCAATTGTAACTTTGATATAACACATAATTCTTTTAGCTGTCTTCAGGTGGGTAGCAGTCGGAGTCTCCATGTAGTGACTGACAAATCTAATAACATAAAGAATATCAGGCATTGTGCATGTCATGTAGCGCAAAATTTCAGCCAAACTCTTGAAAAACATTAGACCAATTCTTTTTCCCTCATCATACTTTGATAGCTTGACTCGACAGTCTATGGGAATTTTTATAGGTCAGCCAATATCCATTTTGAACTTCTTCAATATCTCCCTTGCATAACCTTCTTTAGAGATGAAAATCCCATCTTCCATTTGCTTGACTTTAATGTCAAGCTAGTATGCCATGAGCCCAATATCTGTCATTTCGAACTCTTTTGTCATCGCTTCTTTGAACTTTTCAGACATGCTTGAATTGTTTCTGGGGTAAATCAAGACATCGACATATAAACAAAAAATTAAGAAATTTTCATTCTCATTCTTGATATAAAGAGCATGCCCATGCTCATAAGGACACTTAATGAAGCCTTTCTCTAGCTGATACTTGTCCATTCGACTATTCCATGCTCTTGTTGCTTGCTTCAGCCGGTAGAGAGCCTTTTTTAGCTTTAAAACCTTGTCTTCTTGTTCTTTGACTTCATATCCTAATGGTTGTTGAATGTAGACTTTTTCTTCAAGTATTTCATTCATGAAGGCATATTTTACATCTATTTGATGCATTCTCAACTTATTTTGAGCTGCCGAAGAGATGATTAGTCTAATCGAGCGATACGGGCAAATACCTCATCATAGCCAATGCCTGCTCTTTGAGTGTAGCCTTTTGCTACCAATCTTCTCTGGTATCTTTCAATTTCTTCTTTGGAATTATTTTTTTGCTTTGTACACCCACTTCACATGAACTACCTTATGCCATTTAAGAAGTGAAGCTAGCTCCCATGTGTCGTTCTTCTCGATTGCCTTAATTTCATCATCAATTGCATCTTTCCACTTCTTGCTTCATATGGCTTCTTAGAAATCTATGGGCTCACAATCGACAAAGAGACAAAAAGGAGTAAGATTATCTTGATTCTTAGTTACCTCATAATGATCTTATAATCTTCTGAAGCGTGGTACTCTTTCACCGTGGTACTCTTACTCTTTCACTTGAATTTTCTCTTAAAGTTGATGACAATGAGTCATTTTGAGTACTTGTAGTCAATGTTGTTTGTGAAGTAGTAAGCTCATTTCTTGCTTGCTCGATCCTTAGTTTCTCTGCATCTTCTTCTTAAAAATATGGGAAAAATTTGTAATCTTCATCATGTAGTCCCCAATCTCGTTCTCCTTCTTATCGAATATGACATCTCTACTGATGACTGTCTTCTCTGTATTTAGATTATATAGCTTGTAGTCTTTCGAGTTAGTGTCGTAACTAATGAAAATAAACTTCTCGCTCTTGTCATCCAGCTTACTTTTTTTCTCGTCGAGTATGTGTACATGAGTTATGCATCCAAAAACTCGTAGATGAGATCTGTCGGTCTTCCTTCCACTCTATGCTTCTTGTGGTGTCATTTCGAACACACTTCTTATTGGTGATTGGTTAGCCAAATAAACAGCACATGCAACTGCTTATACCCAAAACTCCTTCGGCAATCTGTTGCTATTTAACATGTTCCTTACCAAGTTAAGGATGGTTCTATTCTTTCTTTCCACTACTCCATTTTGTTGGGGAGTTCTTAGAACAGTTAGAGGTTGATGTATTTCATCGGTTTCACAGAATTCTTAAAATTATTTTGAAGTGAATTCTCCTCCTCAATCATATTGCATAGCTTTGATCTTGAGACCACTCTCTTTCTCTACATCTGCCTTAAACTTTTTGAATATTCCAAAAACATCTGATTTTTTTTAAGAAATACACCCATGTTTTTTTGTGAAAAATCATCTTTGAAGAGAAGAAAGTAGTTGCTCTTACTGAATGAGCTTGGCTTTATTGGACCGTATACATCTATATGTATGAGCTCAAGAGGCTTTTGGGCTCTTGAACTTGACTCTCTTGGAAAGATTTTCTTGAAGTGCTTTCCGAGTAAACATCATTCACATAATTGATCAGGGTAGTTGATACAAGGTAATCATCTCACCATCTCTTTCTTTGAAAGCAATTCAAGTCCTCCAAAGTTGAAATGCCCAAATCGAAGATACCAGAGCCAAGAAGCATCCTTATAACAGGCCTTAAGTCATTTGGTAATATCGTTTTAAATGTTGAGCAAGAACATTTTCTTTTTAGACATTGACACCTTAGCAATCAAGTTACCAATATTGTCTTTTAAGAAGAGAGTATTTTCTCTTAAATGAATATTATGTCCTTTCTCCAAGAGTTGTTCTGTACTCAAGATGTTGCTCTTCAAATTCGGCAGTAAGTAAACATTAGAAATAAATTGATGCTTCCCATTTTTCTGGGGATGAGAATGTTAAATTTGCCTTTCACCTCTATCTTTGACTCTTTTTCAAACGACACATTGCCGCTTACTGATTTGTCAAGCTCTATGAACATGCTTCATCTCCCACACGTATGGTTGCTTGCACTGGTGTCCAACTATTATGTATTATCTTCACCTCCTTAATTGTCCTTGTATGCTAGCAGTAGAGTGTTAACTTTTTCTCTCTTTTCTTCTATCTAGTTGGCTCTTTCTTTAACTTTGTTCTTAGGTGCTCTACAATCTTTCGCATAATGCTCGAACTTGTTACAATTATAACACTTAATTTGAGATTTATCATAACTCGAGTTCGAGCGCCCTCATCCATCATCCATGTCCTCTTGTAGATCTTTCTCTTTTCTCATAGTTATTGTTGGTACCCATCCTTGCTTGCTAGTATGACCTCGTCCTTGTCCACTACCTTATCCATGTCGGTTTCTAATGTTGTTGAAGCTTTCATTTTTCTGAGTTGGTTGGAGATTCATCTTAAGAACTTGTTCGACAATCTCTTGATTCTTCTTCGCCTTTTCTTCATGGGCTTGCAATGAACCCAAAAGTTGCTCTATCGTCGTGGCTTGTAAATCTTTGGTCTCTTCGGTATAGATTGTGATACTATCAAATTTTGAATCTAACGATCGAAAAATCTTTTCCATGATATCCACATCTTCTAACTTCTCACCATTTCTTTTTAGTTGATTGGAAATGATAATGACCATAGAAAATTAATTGGAGACCGACTCACCTTCTTTCATATGCAAAGCAGCAAATTAGCTTCTTAAAATCTGAAGTCGTACCTTTTTGACCTTCTCTTCTCCCTTATACGAGACCTCGAGCTTCTTCTATTCTAGCTCAGCTGAAGTAGCACATGAGATCTTCTCAAAATCATCTTCGTCTAAAGCTTGATAGATAAGGAAGAGAGTCTTCTTGTCTGTCTTTCGTAAATCTCTTAAGCTATCATTTTGTGTTGTGGATAGAGCAGACTCGTCGCTTGGCTCATCTTTGTCTTTCTCCACAACCTTCCAAACCTCATGCGCCCCAAGAAGTGCCTTCATCTTGATACTCCAATTGTCGTAGATGCTTTCCTTAAGCATCAGAACTTGGAAGGAAACCATGCCACTGTTTGTCATTGCTCTACAAAGGAACCCTTAGTCTCTGATACCACTTTGTTGGAATAGAAAAGCTTTTAGGATTTAACAAAGGTTAAAAATTTCTGGAAGAAGCTTCACTTCTATTTATCACCTTCTCTTGGTTTGATAAAGGCTCAAAGACTTCACCCCTATTTATACTAGTGATACCTCCTAAATTAATGACTAGGATTGTGTCATTACAATTTTAATCTAATGGTTACAAATAGATTACAAATAGTTTCATATCTACCACACATTCTAGAATAAGCTTCTAGATGAGACATGCTTCTAGAAATTAGACTCTTATTGAATATTATTTAAATAACTAAAATTAAGTTTATAAATCAACATATGTAATAAAATAACGCATTATCCAGCAAAAGAAATTAATAATGATAATAAAATAAAAATAAATAATGCATTATCCAAGATTGAATATTCATATATCACAGTTCCAACAAGCAGAAGGGTTGCCGAAACTAATCTTTGACTACCGAGGATGCAAAGAGTTCGTTCTGAACTGCAATACAAATTACTTAAAGAATGAAAAAGCGAAACCTAAACAAAATTAAAAAAGAAAAAAGAAAAAACAACCAGCCAGTCAAGAGAAGGCAGCAGCATTGAGATGTTCGAAAAAACAATACGTTACTTCGCCCGTTTCGTTTTGGGAAAAAAGTTGGGGCAAAGCAATTTTTACTTGTTCTATCTACGGATTCAACAAAAAATTGGGTTGCCTTCCTCGAAAGGCCATGCAATTGTCCACTTGTTTCAGGCCGGCAATGTATCAGTTCCTGAACTCCAAATACTCTTTTAAAAGGATAGCTGTGAAGGAGCATGCTTCTTTCCCCCCAACATGTCCAGAAAATAAGACAACGTCCACCTAAGGCTATGATTATAAAATATTTTCAACAGAATATTTATGTCAGATTTATTGTACTAAAGTTTTCTTTAAATGGAAAAAAAAAAACCAGCCTTCTAAATCTGCCAACATAATCTGTTCTAACAATTCTCTAAATTTCTCCGACCACAACCATGGCAGTAAAGGAAGCGAGCTGGCCAACAGATTCTCACTTCCCTCCAGGGTTCCGTTTCCATCCCACAGACCAGGAGCTCATCACCCATTACTTGAAGAAGAAGGTCTCTTCTTCCTTGCCACCGACCTGGGCTATCATGGCCGAAGCTGATCTTTACAAGTTCAATCCATGGGAGCTTCCAGGTGAGAAATATTTCTCCTCAGCACTCGTCTCCTTCGCGGTTAGCATTATCATAACATGTGTTGCGTTGTTTCAGAGAAAGCATTTTTTGGAGAGAAAGAGTGGTTTTTCTTCAGCCCAAGAGATCGCAAGTACCCGAATGGCAACAGGCCCAATCGGGCTGCTGGGTCAGGTTACTGGAAAGCAACTGGCACTGACAAACCCATCTTGGCACCTGATGGCATCCAGTGCATCGGCGTCAAGAAAGCTTTGATTTTCTACCAGGGACGCCCGCCGAAGGGCACCAAGACTGAGTGGGTCATGCACGAGTACCGACTTCTTGACTCCTCCTTCCCCTGTCATGCTAAGAGGACAAAAGACTCAATGAGAGTATGAATTCATGCCTTCTATATTCAATCAAAATTTCAAAAAAAACAAGAATAAATAGAAATACAAAAGAATTCTACTGTGCTCCGCAATCTGAAATCCTAATTCTTGGAACTACTACTTACCAAAATCTAAAATTGATGCTTCTTTCTTTCAGCTGGATGACTGGGTTCTGTGCCGAGTTAAACACAATGGGGCCGTGCAAGCTGAGAACGGAGAAGTGCAGGTATCCTTAAAATCGCAACAGTCTGCCAATTTCAGTAATCAACAAGACAATCAGCAACATTTACGAATTGAAAAGAGCAGCTTCTTTGAGTGGAGCGACACGCAACTTCTTGGTTACCTTCTTGGCTCAACGGAAAATGGAGAAATCAGCAAATTGGGAGATTCTGAATCGTGGTCTGGTAGTAGATGTGCTGAGCTTGGTGAGTATTTCGACGTGCAGCAGGAGTCACTGCAGTTGGAGGCCAAAGCCCACGGCACGATGAAGAGGTCATGCTTTAGCTCAGTCGTTGATGAGCTGACGCTGCAGCCACCCAGCAAGAGATTACAATGTTCAAATAATGAGCAATATTTTTGGCATGAAGACATCTTTTCTTTTGATCAGGGGTTAATGGAGTTTTTAAGGTCATAATTAGCAGTGTTCGTTGCATTTGTGAACAACCATTTGTAATTTTTCTTTTATAAATTTTTCCTCCCATTATTTTTTGTTAATTCATATTTGATTACCAGGGCGAGTATCTTGTTCCGAATTGGAGCAAGACATAAAATTGGTTTTAATTTATTATTTCAAGGAAATAAAGATTGGATACCTTGCAGAGTTCAAAGTTTTTGGTTGACACCGTTTGTCATAATCTGTCCTATTAAGATTGGCTCAGTCATGTAAGTTTATATCTATTTTTCATTAAACGAGCAAAAACAGAATTTATTCATCAATGAGAACTCTTGATGTTTAATCTGAAATTGTCATGTGGTACATGTCAAAGGCATAAAGAGAAAAAGAAAGAGAGAAGAGAGGAGAGTAACGTAGGTGGGGATGTTCTATGGGCTCTCGAACCCATTTTATACATTAAAAATATATGTTTCAGAAGAGCTGGAGACAAGATGACCCCTGGGTGTTATTTCGTTGGCACCTCCTCTTGTCTCTGACACCCTTTCATATAGAGGTGAAATGTTCTTGCATATTTGGGTCTGTCCAACAAGATAGTCGGGCGAAGACCGACGTGGTCGCTCGGTAGAGGTCACTGCTACTGTCTCACTGCCTGTTAAGAATTATAATAAGAAATAATTTATTCCTATAAGACGTTATGAGGAATAAATTATTTCCTTAATATAAGGAGATATTTCCTTTCCTATTTTATATTTACTTCCTTATTAGGAATTATTAACATACATTCCAAACTTGAGGGGGAGTGTTAAGAATTATAATAAGAAATAATTTATTCCTATAAGACGTTATGAGGAATAAATTATTTCCTTAATATAAGGAGATATTTCCTTTCCTATTTTATATTTACTTCCTTAAATTAAGAATTATTTGGTTTCCTATTTTATGTTATTTCGTATATCTCCTAATAATTAATATGAATTAATTAGTGGAGATATTATATGATATATTTTCCTTTCATATCATTTCCTTTTTATTATTTTTCTTATTATAGAGTTCTTGTAAGGGTTATTTATACCCTTGTTCGTATCAATGAAATAATCGAGTATTCCACTTTATTCTACATAATTCTGTGTTTTCATAATTCTGAGTTTAAACATGGTATCAGAGAGAGATTTCGTACCCTAGCCACCGGTCCTTTGAGAATTGTCGGACTCCCATCCTGCCATCCTCTGTGTAGGAAGGGAGGGACACTCATCTTGATATTTGAAACGACGATTTTTTCTTCTTCTCCAAATCCCTAATTCCTCACCTCCTCGTTAGGTTACAGAAGTCATGGAAAGAATTACAAAGATGTGCTCCCGTGAGTTTGAACCATCTTCGAGTGCGCATTGGCTTCAACCTCAGCAGCATGGTCGTCAAGCCTCCAGCCAGCAATAGTGGAGGGAGCGATCTTGACATCGGATATGACACCGATGATCACCATTGTGGTTCCCCGCCGCATCAGCACCGACTTAATTCTCCACAAGATGTCCATCCCTGTGATTCTCCGTCGTCCAAACGACGCCGTGAAGGCTACTCACCACCGCCATCACCTAGAAATGCATGAGCTGATATTTTGGAGGATTCTCCTTCTCCGAGGACTTTCAGAAAGTCGGGGGATCTTACTTCACTTCTGTACACAACTCCCAAGAAACCATGACAACAAAGATGTTTTGGCGTTTGGCCAGACATTACCAAAAACCATTTTAAAAAAAAAAAAATTTTTTGGTTTT
>NW_018236744.1:30695-37286 GCF_001263595.1 Phalaenopsis equestris | reverse complement strand
GAGCTGCGTTTCCAGCCAACCATTTCTCCTGTGGTTGTCTTTCCCTGCAAAACTTAAAATTCAGCGAAGCCTGAATCCAACAAATTCAGCCAAGCCTGAATCTCTTTGACGTCAAAACATATGACAGACAAACTGAAAAATTCAGCCATGCCTGAATCTAGCAAATTCAATAATCCAAACGATTAATTTTTCTTCACTACTCAGCAAGTTAGGAATTATTAACATACATTCCAAACTTGAGGGGGAGTGTTAAGAATTATAATAAGAAATAATTTATTCCTATAAGAAGTTATGAGGAATAAATTATTTCCTTAATATAAGGAGATATTTCCTTTCCTATTTTATATTTACTTCCTTAAATTAAGAATTATTTGGTTTCCTATTTTATGTTATTTCGTATATCTCTTAATAATTAATATGAATTAATTAGTGGAGATATTATATGATATATCTTTCCTTTCATATCATTTCCTTTTTATTATTTTTCTTATTATTTTAATTTTCAATGATGTTTACTTTTCTAATCCTTATTTAAATGAAACTTGATTTAGCCTAAGTCACTACTAAGCCCTTAAGATTTTGGTGAGCGTCTTAGACATTGCAAATGAAATTGACTTATAAGTGTTGGTGATGATTCATGTTTTTTTTTGTTCATCAAATAGTGGTATCAAATTTATGAGTTATTAACACCTAAAATCATACCCCCAAATCTAGAATCATTTGATCGGCTAGACTCTCAAATTTATGTAATTTAAGGAAATTTCAAATTTATCGATTTTAATTAGGACAAGTGAGGTTGGTTTCTTCCAGTTAACCCCTTGTAATTCAATCACCCAAATATGTTAATTAGAATCAAAGATTTCCCATTTCCCTTTCTGAAATTAGGTCCAAATGTTAATTAAGGCTAAATTTCCAAAATTACACATTTGCCTCTAAGGCTCTATCACTTCATAATTCATCAAATTTAATCCAAATGACTTTGAAATTTTTATCCTACCTCACTCATGGGTTAATTGAGACATCAGAGGACAAAGTATGATTTTTCAAAATTTAATTTATCTATATAATTATTTTTAATGCAGAAGTAAGATTTTTTAAAGAAAATTTCTAACTTGACCAAGAAAAATCCTAATCTCTTAAAATTTTTACTGGATGTAGGCTTAGACTAGAGAAGCCTGTGGACCAAAGTTCATGGTTTTGAGAATTTTATTTGAATTTTTAAGTGTTATTTTAAGTTATGTAGTGTTTATTAATTATAAAATATTTTAAATGTGAAAAATTAAGTTTTATATTTTTATTAGATCTTCTGATGTCAAGGGACAGAGAGAAATAAATTTTACATTATTCTGATTTTTCTTTGAATTAATGAATTTTTTTTTGTAAAAATCCATTTTTAGCCTTTAAAAATTATTTTAAGCTTCAAAATTTAATATTTTTATTTAGAAAATCAGGAAAAATATCCCAATTATTCTTAAGTGGTTAAGAAGTAATTTAAAACATTTTCATGAATTTTATTATTTTTGTGATTTTTATGGATTTTTAATTATTTAAATATTTAAAAATAGGCTAAAAATCAAGTTTTTGATTTAAATACCATTTTATTTATAGAAAATACCCCTGATCACAGAGAACTCAAAAAATAAGTTTTAAAATTTTTTTAGTTTTATTTTGATTTTTAAAAATCATTTAAGTGCCAAAATGATATTTATCTTAAAAAATCAATTTAGGCCATCAAATGAACTCAAAATGCTTTGAAATTTTTATGGTGAGTTCCTTAGATCCTAAATAACAGTGGAGATTAAAATTCAAATCATTTAGATGTTTATGTTACCCAAAATTAATTTTTTTTGTGTTTTAGGGTTGGTGAAGATTAACTACATTCTTAATGACCTAACTCATGAAATTATTTCCAAGAGGTCCTCTAGTCATAGTGAACCTTCCAAGATTTTCTTAGAATTTTCTAAGCAACGAGATAATTATCATGATTAATTTACGCAAATAATAGACATAAACTTTAAAAATATGGACCTCTGTCTAGGGGCCTCCTCTAACTTTAGAAAAATCAGAGGATGTTCCGTAAGACAGAGGCAACAACATGCTAAAATTTCAATCCATGGTGATATGTCTATATGCATGGAGAATCAAAACATTCAAATCAGTGTCTAATTAATTAAAAATAAAATATGCATCAAATGGACTCCAAATCATTTCCACATTGTTCTCCTCTATTCATTGAGCAAGAGGTATATTTTTATTTTATTTTATAATTTTTTTACACCAAGATATGAATTTTTAAAGGCTATTTATTAAAATAAGAAAATCCCTATTTTTCTATTTAAACGTGCGGCGCTGACTATATCCTAGGCAGCTCCGAAGGCACGCGTGACGTGCTCTGGTTGGACATCGCCATCCACTTAGCCGCTGACTCAGCCCACGGTTCATGTAACGCCACTGCTTGGTTCTCGGTTCATGTGAGGAAGCGCTGTCCGGCTCGATCTCCTCTGTCCATCCGATCCTCCGTCCATCTAATACACGAGCGATCAGATGGATCCCCTTCATCGTCCTCGATAGAGTGATCTCTTGACCGTCCACACTAAAACCCTAAGATCTCAACTTAGACTCAACCAAATCACTTAGGGTTTGATCTTATGGACTCGTCTACATGAGACAAACATATCCATTTTGGTAATCATACAATTAAATGAAGCCTAATCAAATGGAGAATGAAAATAGGCTCGGGAGGAAGAGGAGATCAATACCTTGGCTCTGAGAAGTGAAGCTTCGATTAGAGGTGCTCGACAG
The DNA here is from genome assembly GCF_001263595.1 of Phalaenopsis equestris. Taxonomy (NCBI): domain Eukaryota; kingdom Viridiplantae; phylum Streptophyta; class Magnoliopsida; order Asparagales; family Orchidaceae; genus Phalaenopsis; species Phalaenopsis equestris. The sequence goes on along the minus strand of NW_018236744.1, from coordinate 34,484 downwards.
GTTTGTTGGGGTCTAAGGAGGCTACGGATTAAGTCTCTGACTGTGGTGCAAAGCCTAGGTAAGAATTCGACCAAAGCCAATTTCAGTTGTTGGTCTAGAGCTATGCTAGAGTCAGTGTGGAAGGGGGATTTGATGGGGCTTTTCCTTCTCTCACTGTGGTGAAGGTGTGGGTGAGTTTAATTTGATTTTTGGGGAGTTTAGAAGTTATTTGATTTTTGTGGAGTTTAGAAGTGTAATGAGCTCTATCCTAGTTTTAGGCAGAGATTCGAGCTCAAAATTGGGCTCTGACAAGTGGATTCAGAGCAATGTGGTGGTTGGATTGCAATAAGGAGGTCTCAAAGAGGCTTTGGGATCAATTTGTGAAGAGGCTTTGGGATCAATTTGTTTTGGGATCAATTTGTGGAAGTCTCTCAGAGGAAATTTCAGCACTACCTCCATGGCCGTGGAGGAGAGATTTTTATGAAAATGGCTTAAGGCGTGCTACCATGGCCAATGTTTGGGTGTCTTGTGATGCTTAGGTGGAGGGAAGAAGAGCTCTATCATTTGATTTGAGTGAGGTGGCCTCTGGGTTTGATTTGGCTTCTCTGGTGACTAGGCCGGCCGGCCATGGCAGGGGGAGGTGGCTAGGAGCTCAGGGAACCCAAGAGAATATGTCACAGCAATTTATTGCAATGAGGTATTGTTTTGGCAAAGATATCTTAAGCCTAAGAAAATGGAAATCAAATCCCTTAATTTGAGGGACCCTTGGTCCATGGCTCGTCTAGCTTGGGTTAGATGGTTTTTGGCTCAATCTTAGGTTCCAACTAATGGCTTTGGTGGAATTAATTTGATGGCTTTAGGTGGTTAGGCTACATTTAGTGCATGGGTCCAAGTGGGTAAAAATGACCAAAACTTGGGTTTGGGCTTTGCTAGCCATGTAAATTGGCCTAATTAATTGTTTTATTTGGTGTAGGTGATTGTAAGGAATAATTTTGGTGAAGGATGGAGAGGGTTTTGAGTTCAATTGGGGGTCAATTTGAAGGATTTGGGAGATTTGGTCAATTTGGGCTTGTTGGGCTAGACTTGAGCTTAGATTGGGTTAGCCTTGGGATAAGTCCAAATTAATTTTTGAAAATGGTCAATAGGAATACCATGAAGAGTTTTCAACATGAATTCGGTGCCAATTTTGGGGTTAAGGCAATTAAGTTGGTGAAATTTGGGGACATAGTCAATTTGGGCAAAATTTGGGGCTTTTTTGGAATTGGGTTGAAATTAAGAGAAATTGAGGTTTCACCAAGGCCATTTGAAGTTCAAGTTTGATGTTCATGAATATTATAAAGAGTGTACAACATATATTGTGGCCAATTGAGTGGGCTATCAGTTCAATTTGGTGAGATTAGGTCATGTGCCCAAAATTGGGAGTTTGACCTATATCAAAATTGGGCTCAAAGAATGGGCCAATTGAGCTTGGATTTGGTTTATTTTGGTCACATTTAGGGTGAATTTAAGTTTTGGATTTAAATTTGGGGAGATTGAGATCAAATTGATGGACACTTGAGTTGAATTTAGGGACATTTGAAAAAATGTGTCTTTAAAAGTTAAAAGACAATTTGGGGGTTTTTGTCAAAGATGGTCAAATTGGGTCATGTGGTAGTTGAGGAAAATGAAATTGGGAATATTTGGGAGGTTTTGGAAATTTTTAGGATTTTTTTGGAATTTTTGGAATTTTTGGTTAAGAAGGGGTATTTTGGTAATTTGGCAAATTTTGGTGATTTTGGGTAGTTTGGATGTTTTCAAGGTGTTTGAAATGATTTTTTAACCAATTTGGATATTTTGGATAATTTGAGAATTTTGGCAAAATTTTGGGTCCTAAGGGTATCTAAGTAATTTGGGGGAGTTTAAGATGGGCATCTTTGATAGGATTGGGTAACTAATCACCCTAAATGAGCCATGGACTAAAGGAAATATCATTTTGGGTCCTCTATGTACTGGTCTTAGTCAACCCATAGCCCTAAGGCTAGTAGGTTTAAGGGACCATCTACATGAGTATCCCAAAAAGATCAAGGGACCTAAGCTAGAAATTTGAGTTTAGGGTGGTAAGTGAATGTGAGTGTAGATGTGCAAGTATGTACCTTAAGCCCCAGACCAACACCGAGGGTCAACCCTAAGTTCCGGCAGTCCTAAGGGTGACTCATCTTGAGTACCCCCATAATGACCCCACCTACTAAGTGCTGGAGGCTAGTACCAATATGTGGAATTTCAAGTTGAGTAGAGAAGAGTTTGGAATTTTTAATGGTGAGGGTTCCTTTTCTAGTTTTCTAAGAATAGTCAATAGGAAAGTCCTATGGCTCGACAGTGGCTACTAAAGCAAAAAAAATTATACCTCAACCAAAAGTGAGGTCAACAAATGGACCCCCAATAGGTGGGGTGTGCTGGGCAAGCACACCACGCGTATTGGCGTTGACCGATAAGATCAACAAAACCAATATAAACTTATCGGCGCTATTTTTGGTTAGAGGAGTTACCAACAAGAAGTTGTCAGTCACCGAAATCAAAATCTCATCGCCCGCTTTGGAAGGAAATTTTAATTTACATATATCTTTAGTTCTAGAAAAATATGAAATCAAACTGACCCCATATTTTTCATAGTTTAAATGAAAGAGCACTGTACCTCAAATCCTGTTTCTATCCTGAAGAATAAACCTAAGAATTGAGGATGAGGCTTGATCAAATAAACTAAGGAATATATGACATCCGTTTAGTCTTCGAAACCTTTGTATTTACCGACAAGTTTCCCTTTTTAATATCAAGAATTAAATAGGGTTTATATTAAGCTAGGTTCAGACACGCTTCCCATAAGGGCAAGCCCCTATTGTTAATTACATCTTAAATGACCAAAGTCATCTAAGAAGACTCTCGATAAAAATCAGGAAATATTATCTTCAAGGAGTTCAACATGGTAGGACTTTTCAATGAGATCGGACATAGAGGTGTGAAAGGGGATTGGTTCAAATTTGCAACATTTTGTTGTAGAGTCCAGAGGAGGAAGAACTGGGGGGTGTCATGTATTTAGAGGAGAACCTCAGTGACTACCCAAGCTATCCTAATATTTGGCTTCAGTTTTGAGGAGAAATATTTAGGTATTTTATCCTGCCAATTTTTTTAATTAGGGCTTGCATTCGTATGAAATGATTACACAAATAGCCTGGAAGATATGAGGATTTAGGTCATGACAAACAAAAACCTCGGAATCCTAAGACGAGTTAGGGCTTATATTGTATAGCAGAGCTATACAAAAGCCTAAATATAAGGTGAGGATTTACGTTGCATAAGCAAGAAACCTCGAAGTCCTATGGTGTTGTTGTTTATATCTAAGGAAGGAAGATTAGTTTAGCTGGGGAAGACAACTTTTGCTGTTGAAGATGGTCGTGCTTCCCACCATGCTAGCTCCAGGCTCCTTGCCGCGACGAGTGTGAGTTTTTTAGTGTGTTAAGTTATGATGTTGAATCATGTCGCCTTATGGTTGAAGTTTTTTAAGTTTTTTAGGGGCATGTTAAAGTTGGTTAGAGCGACACCGGTTAGGATCCTACGGTTCCCTCGTTCCAGCACCACTATTTTCTATTGGATTCACTTAGTCTAAATGAACTTACTAAAATCAACTTAATGAGTTCCATAATTTCATTTAAACAGTGGGAAGACTCGTTAGCAACCGTAGGTTGCCTCCTCTGAGGAATTCCCGATCATCCGATAGAGATGTCTTAATTTAGTTGAAGTTATAGTTTTGTGTGATGTTTGTGATTAAATTTTGAG
>NW_018236744.1:7489-30643 GCF_001263595.1 Phalaenopsis equestris | reverse complement strand
TTTTGGTTTTGGTTTTGGTTTTGTGGCTATCTTGGTAGTTTTAATTTTCATGCAGGGTGGCGTCATTATTTAGCATGCAAATTTGCAGGTATAAAAGTACAATATGAAAGTACAAGAAAGTCGACGCTGAAGACTGTAAAAGCGTACCTAGCGAGTCTTCTCGTTCCATCACCTGAAACTCAAAAGGCATGTTAAGGCAGTTTATATGAAACGGGGAAATAAAATTTTGACGACCTACCTAACCCTAGGTCATATCTTCGTGGGTCCTTAAGAGTTTAATTAAGAATGATTTTGTCAAGCAAAACATATTAAGTTTAGTAAAACTCTGAGGTATCCAACAAATCTAGAGAAAGAAATAAGTCCGTGCTTCTCTCTCACTGCATGGTGGAAAATCCTGAGTTCTTTTAAACTTATTATGTTGCTTAATAGTTCATCTCGTAAATACTCTTAGTGCTCAGTGAGCATTGATGTCTCAATTATCCCTAAGAGTAAGGTAATTATCATCTGTAATTTAATTTTGAATATTATATGGGTGACGACCCTTAAAGAGGTAAGTTAGTGTTATTGGAACACTTATAAGAGAAACAAGCTGGATATACTGATTCATAGATTTAAGATCTGAAACTTAAAATTTTCCAATCTAGGCATTAATACGCATAGAGAAGTTCTCATGAAAAAAAAAATGAAGATCGCTTCGATCAAATCCTCATGACTGTATATATAATAATGAAGAAATCCTTATTCAATTATCTATAAAACAATGATGAAATCCTTACCTCTAAATGCCTCCAGAATGTTTAAGAGAACTTAGTAACCATAAGCAAAGTTTCCAAACCACGTGAATGAAGCACCCCCAAGTGTATTGCCAAACTGAAATTCTTCCTTAATGCATGAATCAAAAATCCCAACCACCCCGAATCTCTTCCTGAACAGCTTTTAGAGAGCGTAAAGAAAACTCCAAGCCAAGAAAGAAATCCTCAAATCGTCCAAACAAAAAAATGCTAACCCCAAAAATCCTTCCCCAAGGGGTTATTTATAGGCGAAGATGAGGAGGGGCTTACCGACGATGAACATCAAGGCGATGAGGAGAACACGCAAAAAAGAATGAAGAGGCCCCAAAATCAAGAGTAGAAAGGTTACTAGAATCTTTTGGGTGGGAAACTTCCTACTGGTGAAGCAACCGACGACGAGGGCTTGGAAAGGAGGAAGGTGACGGAAAAATGGGCAGGAATCTTCGAGAAAGAGAAAATCACCAAATGAGGGAGGCGAGGGTTAGGTTAGGGCATGAAGGAAGAAGGTGTGAGTGGGAAAAAAGTGTAGGTTTTTTTTATTTAATTGAATTTATTAAATAAAAAATATTATTCTATTCAAAATTATCAATTTATACACAACTTAATCCAACTCGGAACCCTATCAAGATATATGTTCTTCCTGACTAAAATCGACATTTCGGATGCATTAGAGCGGTTCGTTTCGTCATCCGAGATCACCCAGACACGTTTTTTGAATAACGTACCAATTTAACTTTAATTTACAAGCATCACGGTAAAAGAAGTAATTTTAGTCCAATTTGAGCCGTTTAACGAGCGAATTAATGATCAGTCCTCGCCTAAACGACAACCATAGTCAAACATATTGCTCTCGATAGAAAGTCAAACGTCACACATGTCATGAGGTCCACCTATGTTTTTCAAATTTCTATGCGAACTCTACAATAACTTTAGTATGTCGGCTTTAATCGACTCAACTAGACGTCTAGGATTAGAAACCGTCCATATGAAACTTTTAGGAGTGAAGAAATGGCTTGAATTTCTAAATGATGTAGGCACCAGTCTAGTCCTCTATGAGACACAAAATAGAAAAATCCTAAGGCTTGATCCCAGGGTATCTAAAATATCGTGAATATGGAGAAATATATGAATAGAATGTGGAAATATGTGAAATGAATCGAAATTTCTGCACCGATCCTAAAATATCATGAATATAAAAAATTGTTTTAGAAATATGAATTATCATGTAAGATTGTGTGAGGATGTAATATGTGTTTGAATTTGTAAAAATGTGAAGAATTATGTGTAACCATATAAGAATCGTGGATAAATGAAGCATGTGAAGAATTATGTGTAATCATATAAGAATCGTGGATAAATGAAGTATGAAATTTGTGGAATCTGAAAGTTTATGTAATTATGAAATTTGTAAAGTTTTCCAGAATTGTGAAAGAAAAGACAAAATTCATTGAAGTGAAGAAACAATGAATTTGTGGCGAGAAAAAAAAAATTTCATTTTTTAAAATTCTTTTGAATTTTCATGATTTTGAAAAGTATTTGTTGTTTATTGCTATATTGTAATCAATATATATATATATATATATATATATAGATTGAGTGTTATTCATTACGTTTTTTATTTTAAATATCATTCTTGCTTGTTAGCCTTTCTCAAAATTAAGACAAACCAAATTCATTTTTTTTTTCTCAATCAATTGCCCAAATTTACAATCACAACTGCGAAAAGAAATTCCAACATAATTTTTAAACTGTCATATCAAGAATGTAGTCTGGTACTTGATATAATACTGCTTGATTCCATTTAAGAAGAAATGATCAAAACATCTTTCAGAATCATATGAAAATGATCTATATGCCTGAATGCTCTTCCATACATCAACACTAAATACATATGATTGAATTCAATCTGCATATCATCTAATTGGAGATCCACTGTCGGTATCCATGTCGAAATAGCAAGTTATATAAAGACTAGCCTTACCTTTTAACATATTATCGAAAAAAGAGAAGCAACTTCTCCTAAATATATATTGAAGTGTGTTGTCTTTAAATAATAGCTCAAAAGGCTGCTCTCTATCTCAGGATCAAGCCTAAAGCTGAATGGTACATTGTCTTCATTCATCCTTCTGGGGGTTATAGAAACTCTTGGATGTAGTACTCTAGGGAGGCAGTGTTTAGCTACATCTGCGTCGTTCACTTTCGAAACCAAAACTGAGACCAAAGGCAAAAGGATATCGACAGAACTTTGAAATTCTCCGTTGCCGACAATCTAAATTTTTGTCCCAAACATAATGTTACACTTGCTGATGAATGAGACCATACAAAATGGTCTCGCAAAATCATGATGATCAACATGCGGAGGAATACTGTCGTCAGCCTCGTAGATGTTAATTATGCAGCTATTAGGAATACAATCTGCTGGTGAGATATGCCAGGTCACCAATCATTTGATTATCCCTTTTATGAATAATTGTAAACGGTCAACTTTTTCATGGCAAATTATTCCAGTCGGATTTCCTTCCTTGTCTTGAGAAAAATTGTAGCAGCAACCATATTGTATCCTAACCCTTCCCTTTCCACGTTTCCACTTCCTGAGCTCAGAATATGTTATTCTTTTTAACTGACCAGCATTCCTTATTTTTCTTTCCAAAAAGACACGCTCCACAATCTCATCCTGCTCACTGCTAGTGAACACATTGGTGTGCAATTCTAATCCTTCAATTATATTAAAATACTTTCCTTGAAGCCTTTGAAAATTCTCAAAATTCTGTTTTCTTTCTTTCTGATATTTTTCCAGCTCATGCTCTGAAATAATTTGTAAAGGAAGTGATCTACTGAAAAATTGAGGAATGTAAGGCTCAACCTCCTTAGATCTTTCTTCAGTCCTTTCTTTCCTAGAAATCACATTTTCTACCGCCTTCATGGGTTGCGGTAGCACTTCAACTGGCCGATTAGAAGCATTCTCTTTTAAGGTGAATGCCAATTGTGCAATAACATCTTCATCTTCTCCTTGTTCTTTTAACTGCTCCAACATCTTATGAATGCGGCGATTTTGGTCTCTTTTTTTGTGTGCGGGTGAGTGTTGCTTTACCTTCCGGCCGATCATCGGTAGGAGTAGAACCAACAAGCTTGCTCTTTGAAGTCATCACCATTGACCTCATTTGATTAGTTGCAACATTACTTGACTTCGCTTCATCAATTTTTTCTAACTTTGTTTTCTTTTCAGCGGTGAATTGATTCTTACTTTCGAATTTCAATACAGGCTTTTGCTCACAGAATTCTTCTTTGTTGATCATGGTCAAGGCTGAACTTTTGTAATCTAGCTCTATTTGGTCAAAGTTGAGATCAAATTCAATCACTGGCCTTTCTTCAAACTTTTCATTGTTAAAGACAAAACCAATGCCATTCTTGAAGGTAAAGATCAGCCTTCCTCCTGACATTTTTTTGCACAACAATAGGAAAATAATTGGTATGTCAGATCGGGCTTAAGCAAGAACAATATGAATTCATTAATTATATATTTATTTTTTTTAAAAAAAAGTATATTTCTTATGTGCATATTTTTATTTATATTTATGTGTGTGTGTGTGTGTGTGTATTAGGTTTATTTTAATAATCCAAACTATTATGAAAGAAGAAAGAAGAAAAAATTTTGTGTCATATATTGAATTATATATATAGAATTTACTGTAAAATTAGTTTCTTATATTCAAGTATTTTTATTACAAATTTAAGTTCGGACCCAATTACAACTAGAACGTTTGTACTTTTAAGGACAAGACTCTATTTCTAGAGTTTGCTCTTTTGAAACATCTTGATGCGTAGTACTTTTTCAGATGTCATCCATTGATGGGAAGCATAGGTCATTCTCCTTGACAATCTATTAATTGGTAAGCGCCTCTAGAGTAAACTTTTTTGACCACAAATGTTCCTTCCCAGGTTGGTTCAAATTTACCCCTTATTTTGCGATGCGCAAAAATAGGTCTTCTAAGGACAAGAACCAAGTCACCATCTTTGAAAGTTCTAGGGCGGACTATTTTGTCATGTGTTTGAATCATTCTAGCTTGATATAATTCCAAATTTTGTTGAGATATTAGTTGTTTTCCTTCCAAGCTTTCTAATTCTATTAGTCGTAATCTGACATTCTCATCAATGGTAATTTTTTTGGCGATGGTAACTCTGAGAGATGGAAGTTAAACTTCTAAAGGTAGCATAGCCTCGTACACAAACACAAGAGCGTAAGGTTTAGACTGAGTTGGAGTTCTGAACATAGTTCTATAAGCCCATATGGCTTCTAATAACTGCTCGTGCCAATTCATTTTTTTCATCCAAGGTTTTCTTTAGAATTTGGATGAGAGTCTTATTAAAATCCTCGACCAATCCATTAGCCTTCGGGTAATAAATTGTTGAATAAAACCAATCTATTTCGTGTCTTCTGACGAAGTTATTGATTTTTGTGATTTTGAATGCAGACCCATTGTCTGAGATAATTCTGCATGGTAACCCAAAATGGTGAACGGCTTGATTCCTAAAAAACTGTAATACATAGTGTGCTTTTACTTTTGTCAACGGTATTGTCTCTGCCCAGTTTGAATAATAATTGGTAGCGGCTAGAATGAACCGATGTCCCTTTAAACATGGAGGGTCTATAGGACCCACCACATCTGTGCCCCAAAATTCAAACTGCCATGACACGACCATTGACTGTAGCACATTTGGGGGGTGATGTAAGACCACTCCAAGCACCTGTCATTGGTGCAACTTTTGGCAATTTTTATATAGTCGGTCATCATCGCAGGCTAGTAATACCCAAACTTTTGGATTTTCATTTTCATTTTCGTACCTGACTGATGAGCGCCGCAAAGTCCTGAATGTACCTCTTTAATGATTTCTGATTTTCATTTTCATTTTCGTACCTGACTGATGAGCGCCGCAAAGTCCTGAATGTACCTCTTTAATGATTTCATGAGCTTTTGAATCGTTCATGAATGTCAACCACATTTGTTCAAAAGAGCTTCGGTAAAGGTCGTTATTTATTAAAGAATATGATAAGGCTCTTTTCTTTATCTAACAACTTTCCTGTCCGTAAATATTCTATAAAAGGTTCGGTAAATATCGTTCATGAATTAAAGAATATGATAAGGCTCTTTTCTTTATCTAACGCACCGCTGACTTATCATCTAGCAACTTTCCTGTCCGTAAATATTCTATAAAAGGTTGACGCCAATCTTCTGCAGTTTCAGTAGTTGCCATTACTATTTCTTTTTTACCCAATTTATCCAAAGTATCTATATCAATTTGAGATAGAACTTGAAGTCCTTGAAGATTTATATTAATCCAATTTTCTTGTGGACATGTAAATTCCTTAGCGAGTCTAGCTAAAGCATCCGCAAGAGTATTCTCTACCCTTAGGATTTTGTAGATTGTCACATTTGGAATTTGTTCTAATAACTTCATTATATAACGGTGATATTGTTCCAATTTAGGTTTCAAAATTCTATTTTGTCCAGCAACCTGTTGAATAATCAACTGTAAATTTCCGTAAATATTAATGTTAGTTATACCCATTGATATTGCCAATTGTAACTCTATTATCATTATATTCTGCCTCGTTATTCATACATGGTTCTATTAAATGGAAAGACTACCTTAACATTTCTTATTACGATGTAATGAAGATTAGTCCAATTCCTACTTTACCAGGTATTATTGTTTGCAGTTCTTTAACCCTTTGTGTTGAAGAAGCCCCATCAAAATATAATTCCTAACGTTGAGTCTTGTAATTTTTCAAATTCATTTTTTATTCATATGTTAAATCATCATTGAGAGGAGAATCAGCAAGTAACGGGTGCACTGCAAGGAAATCTGCTAAAATCTGCCCTTTCACAGCTTGAAGTGGAACGAAAGTTAAATCAAATTGCAATAATACCATGGCCCACCTCGCTAATCTACCGGAAAGCTTCTGTTGGGTCATTAAATATTGCACTGGATTAAACTTTGAAATATAGGTGACTTTATGAGAAAGCATGTAGTGTTGAAATTTTTGAACTTCGAAGACTAAAGCCAAACAATGTTTCTCAATTGAAGGATCCTTTATTATTGCTGGTATTAAACGATGAATTAAATAATAAAGAGCATTCTCATCATTGACTTGGGTTAGCAGAGCTTTCAGGGAGTCATCCAAAGCTGTAGTATAAATTATTAAATGTCTACCCAAAATAGGTTCTGCCAAAACAAGAGGTGTTGTTAGGTATTGTTTAATACTCTCAAAAGCACATTGACAATTATCATCCCAGGTAAACTTTGCATCTTTCTTAATCAACGCAGAAAAATGTTGACATCTACCTGACAAGTTAGAGATAAAGCGTCTTAGATACGCCAACCTCCCTTGAAAGGACCGTAATTACTTTAATTTTTTAGTGGGTGGCATCTCCAAGATCGCTTTAACTTTCCCCAGATCAATTTCAATCCCGCAGTGGAGAACAACAACCCCTAAAAATTTCCTGGAAGTCACACCGATTACGCACATTAAAGGATTCATTTGAAGGTTAAATTGTCGTAATCGCTCGGAAACAATTCTCAAATCATACAAATGATCTTCTTTTTGTTTGTTTTTGATGACCAAATCGATTTTTGTTTACTTTTGATGACCAAATCATCCACGTAGCATTATACTTGATTGTGAATGAGGTCATAAGAAATTCTTGTCATTGCTTGTTGATATGTTGTACCAGCATTCTTCAGTCTAAAAGATGTTACTATATAACAAGAAACTCCTATTGGCGTTTAGAAAGCTGTAAATTTTTTATCTTCTGGAGCCATTTTTATCTGATTGTACCCGGACGATCCCTTCATAAAAGAGAAAATTTTATGGGATGACGTAATATTCACCATCAATTCTTGAGTTGGAAGAGGAAACTCATCTTTTTGGCAAGCTTTATTCAAATCTCTAAAGTCTACACAGATCCAGATTTGCCTGTTTTTTTTCCTTAACTGGTACTATACTAGCGAATCGTATCAGGCTTTGTTCTTCCTGTATGAATTTATCGTCTATCAATTTCTTGACTTCATTTATAACTTGTTGTTCAATATCAAGACGCATTCTTCTTGAAGCTTGATTAACTGGAATTGCAGTAGGATCTAGGCCCAACTTATGTACTACAACTTCTAATGCCAATCAAGGCATTTCCTTGTTACTCTAGGTGAAACAGTCTTTAAAATCTGTCAATAGCTTAATCATATTCATAGACTCTTCTACATCAAGTAGTAAGCTAATGAAAATTGGCCTCGGTTCCGTTTCGGTACATAGGTTAATTTCTTGTAACTCATCTACTGTTGATTTGATCTCCTTCTCAAATTCTAGTGGGACATCCTAAATTGTAGAATCTTCATAGTTGTTCAAAACTTCTAAATAATCTTCATCAAGTTCACTAGTAAGAACTAGGTAGAATTTTGTATCATCAACAGGTCCTACTGTGTCAAACCTAAGACCTTGTTTAGATATGAATTTATTATTATTATTATTCCAAAGTTTTTCAAAGTATTATGAATGATTTTTTTACCATTTTTTAGGCACCATACCATGCTGAGCAAAATTTTGAACACAAGGTGAGTACCAATCAACAAGTAATTCCATTAATTCGGAGGAAAGATCATCTTCTAGTTTTACATTGATTTCAGAACTAAAGGATGAGGAACCACGATGAAAATTAATTGTTTTCATACCTGCATTATGTACTTCTTTGACCATCTAACCATCCATTATATGAGTAGAAATTGAAGTGTGGGCCACAGTTTGTACATAACAATTAATCCGATCAGCATTTAGCTATACTCACATTTTTCTTCATCTTCTAGATGGATTTGGAACTGAGGTTTCTTCTGGTTGATTGTCATTGCATCTTTCTTGACTTTCTCATCTTCAGAACTATCTTCCAAACTAATGTTGATAATTGAATTCTTTTTTTCAACAATCCTATCATTCCTTCCACGACCTCATCCCCAACCTCAACCTTGGATACGAGTTCTAGAGAAACTCTCACACTCTTATTGTAAAGGAGTGATAAAAGATCATTGAATCTGTACTGAGTGGTCTCTTCCTTGTGTACCTTCTAGATCTTTTACTTTAATTGCAGCAATATCTTGAAATAGAACAGTCTTTTTCGGGGGAGTATAGTAAGTAGCGTCTTCGTGAATACCCACTTCATGAATTGAAAATGACTATTAATCTCTTTTTATGCAATATTCATGTCCTTCATGATAGTACTTTATGCATTTATGTAGAGATACAGGAACTAATCTATTTTCATGTATCCAGGGTCAACCCAAGAGAGCATTAAATGTAGTTTTAGAGTCGATGATATGAAATTTTGCAGTTGTTACTAATTCTCCAATTTTCATCAGCAACTAATCTATTTTCATGTATGTAAGAGCTCTTTCTCCTTTCTGCTTAAAGCCTCTTAGCATTATCTTATCAGCAGTCAATTGTCTTGCATCTATGTCCAGACAAGCTAGTGTTCGTAAACTCATTACGTTAAAGGACGCTCCTAGATCCACTAATAATCTAGAAAGCATGAAATTGCCAAAATTGACAGACATGTACAGTGGACAGTTACGATTAGTAGTGTCAAGCAATATATCATCATCAGTGAAGGCAATCTTTGTCTATTCCTTCAACGAACAATACTCATATGGTGAGCTACCAGCGAGCTGAGCTAAACAGATGTCTGGATCAAGTAGAGCTTTTACCAAAGCTTCCATCATTTCCTTGGATAAGATCAGGGCATCGAATATGCTCCTATGATGGACTAGTACATTGTAGTCCACCTTAATTCTTGGTTCCTCATTTTATTTCTGAATAGGTACTTCATTGTTTGGTGGAACTAGATTATCCTGAATAACTGCTTATTTTGCAGTATCCTTTGGACCCATTCTCAGAGGCAATACATTTCTGCTTCTCAAATTTATTTTTGTTATCTCTTCTAAATTATGAGTTAACTCCGGTACTGCCTCCATGTGAGTTGGAGTAACTGATTCTTCCAAGGTTTCCTCTGAATCTAAAGATTCTAATTCTATTGTGATCGGCGATCCATGAAATTCAAAGATGGGTGCATTAAGTTCTGAATCATAATTATTACCATCAATATCCTTTCTCAGATCAGCATTACATGTATCAAAATTTTGTACAATTTGAGATAGTTATGAGGATTGTGATTATTATTTGGATTAGATTGGTTACCATAAATCACATCATCAATACAAACAACTAAAACGTAGCCAAAAATAAAATTCCATAGTATTACGCTCCCCTGGAAGAGCAAAGAAGAAATCATACAGCCAATGGTTTGAGAGATTTCTCTCCCAAATCCATGGAAACTAATCTTGAGCAATCATATCTCATTTCACGCTTAGGCTTTTCAATGAATTCTTCAATTTTTTTCAAATCTTCTCCTACTGTAATTGATAATGCTGGTTTAGCGGGTTCTGGATTCTGAATTGCAGCTTATACTGAAGTGTTCTGAATCTGATTCAGTATCTTCTTCGAAGATCTTGTACAAACTGTATCCCATCCATCGTCGACTGTGTAAGGATCAATTAGAACAATAAGCTCAACCAAAATTGTATTTAATGAACCTTCTCCAGGTTCTATCATATACTCTTTCGGGATCATTATGTTCCGTTTCTTGAGATTGTTTTCCAGTCAATTCATAAAAGAAAAGCAATTTTCCAGAGTATACCCAATCATTCTATGATATGGAAAATACAAGGAGTTATCCTTCTTATCAACTTGATAGGGCTTCTTAGGTTCAGTCAATTTGAATTATGGCTTGTTAATAAAATTATAAAAAATTTTTCCATCTGCCACATCCTTAAAAGGATATACTTTGTTTAATTGTTCTGGTATGGTCGGGACTGGTCTGTTATCTATATGGTAAAACCTTTGTTGGGATGACTATGGGCGGTATTGCTGAGGAGGTTTATGGCTTTGTTGCAATTTTTCAACCTTTATTTCCAGCAGTTGTTTACCCTTGTCAATAATTACAATAGTTCCAAACTTTTTCTCGAAGATTTTTGTGGATCTCTATTTTCTGAACTTCTTGATGAAACCAAGTTTCTTCGCTTCTTCATGAAGACTTCCAGTTTTGCTAAGCAATTTTTCAAAGTTTTAACTGTAAACCCCTTGAGAAGGAATGCAACTGGTCCATGAATACTCTTTAATAATATCTCAACCACATTTTTTTCTTGAAGCTGAGGTTCACATTTAATGCTCAGATTCCTCCAGCATAGAATATAGTCTACTAAAGTCTCATCCTTTTTTTGTTTCTCAACCACTAAATCACCAACTGTGATGTGGTGTTGAGCCCTAGCAAATCATTTGATAAAGAGATTTTCTAGTTCTACAAATGTCTTAACAGATCCGTTCAACAATTTAGCATACCAGTCAAATGCGACTCCTGACAAGCTACTAACGAACTGTCAGAAAAGTAATGCATCATTTCCTCCTGCATTGCAACAATTGGTGTGAAAATGCACAACATGGTGTCAAGGATTCCCCGTTCCATCAAAAGTTTTGAACTGAGGTTGTATGAAACATTTGGGATATTATACGATATCATATTTTTCAGGATAGGGTCTACCCTTTAGAATTGATGCTCTGCCTTTAGATTATGCCAAGTTTTCTCTCACCTATTGTTTTATCACACTTTTATTATCCTTTTCCATTATTAAATTTGGAACAAGTTCTTTCTTATGTTGTTCTTCTTGGTTCACAGATGTAGAATCCTTATTGTTATCATCAATCTGAATAACACCCAATAGATTTACCTCAGCAGGTATTACTTTTGGGGACTGTGGCTTACACTGTAAGGTCATAATGGCAACCATCATTTCCTCCATTTTCTTTTTCATGTATTCTATCTGCTCATCCTTTTGCTGAATGACTCTTTTAGTATTTTAGCTACATTTTCTTCAATCGACGCTTCTTGTAAGGATGAAGATACTCTAGTCTCATCAATGTTTATCTTAGCAAAGTCTTCATCCATATAATCGATCAGATCTTCCTCATCAACCAATTCATCTTTTCTTTCTTCAAAAAATTGTTTGTTGTCTTTTGTGAGTTTCTCCAACTTTTTCTCAATCAAATTTTCCTTAGGTAACTTAAAATCAACTGGTGATAACAGATAAGTAATATTCTCAGTAGTAGTCGTGGTAGGCAACACATCACAATGGGATTTTACCCCACAATTCTCCATCTTGGGTAGTTTCACATATGTTGGTTTAGCGACTCTAGGTCGCCACACCATCTTCTCAACTGTAAATATTTTGGGATCAGGTGACTCATTGGTGATATCTACATGCTGAGAACTGGTGGGTATCCTAGTTTCTAAACCAGACACACAAGCAGGTAATTTTTTATTGTTCGTTAACCTCTCTAGCAAAGGTAAGGACTTATCATATATTATTAGTATGCTTACTCTTGATCTGAGCCAGGATTTAATCAGTCTTAATCCTCTAGAATTCAGGGAGATAACAGTAGTAGGAGTGGCGATAACAGAAGTAGAAGAAACATGGGCTCCTAGATGCTGTCGTTAACCTCTCTAGCAAAGGTAAGGACTTATCATATATTATTAGTATGCTTACTCTGGATCTGAGCCAGGATTTAATCAGTCTTAATCCTCTAGAACTCAGGGAGATAACAGTAGTAGGAGTGGCGATAGCAGAAGTAGAAGAAACATGGGCTCCTAGATGCTATTTAAAGGGAATTCTGGGCTGTAGTGTAGCAGAGTGGCAGAAGCGAGACTCACACGATGACCATCTGAATGGAATCTATGAGAGGTTTGCAGAAGCAAACCTTTTCATCTTCTTGTAACCCTTCTTATGGGTTATGAAAAAAACTTATCCTTTTTCAGTATCTTAGTTCTCATTTGGGGTGAAACTACACATCCCACCCTATTGAGAACTTTAACAACAAAACATCTTTTATTCTTTATCGATTTCTCAAAGACTATATAAACTCGAGCTAACGGTATGAATCTTTTAGCTTTCACTTAGTCATTGTGATTATAGAATTGAGGTGGCGTAGTAGCAAATCTCCAAATATCTTCCTCATCAAGAGCAATAGAAAGTGGATGAAACCTGCTCCTTCCTAAGAGAGGGGAGGTCTCAGGTAGTCTAACTTCTTCATTCTCATGCAAGGAAATTGAGGCGGTAATCACATTGCACATCCCATCCTATTGAGCAATTTAACAACAGAACATCTTTCCTTCTTTGTCAATTTCTTAAAGTCTGTATGAACTTAAGCTAATGGTTTGAATATTTCGATTATAGAATTGAGGTGTTCCATCAGCAATTCTCCAAATGCCTTTCCCTATCAAAAGCAATGGATAGTGGATGAAACCTGCTCCCTCCTAAGAGAGGGGAGGTCTCAGGAAGTCGAACTTCTTCATTCTCATGCAAGGAAATTGAGGCGGCAATCATCTCAGCAGCTTTTGATTTCCTAATTTTAGCAAACTTTTGGTTCTTGTTCCTCCTCTACATTCTAGTTGAACTGGATCCTATCTTGAACACAGAAGGTGCTATTAAAAACACCGAACCATCCACAGTAATAGGCTCATCATTTTTCTGAATGCCCTTTTCTTTAAGCTGAGCAGGAATAGTGGTAGGTGAGGTGACTAGATCGGTGGGGGTAGTCACAGCTGTCTTGGAGGTGTTTCCAGAAATTTTAGTAGACTTTACAATAGTGATAGGGTCTTTCTCAACTAATACCCTTTTTAGGGGTAAGAACTTGTATGTTGACTTTAGATTAAATTCCATTATTGGTTCCACTGTTTCAGGAGTCCTATTTCTTAACACAACAATAATGTCTCCAAATTGGATGTCAGTGCTACCCTTGTCCAAAATGCATGACAGCTTTGTCAGGCAGCTCACTCTTATTCACAGTTAAATCCATCCGAGTGAAAAAGGAGAAGATCAAATTTGGTGACATCATTTTCTGTAACTTTAAAATTTTCTAGAAATTAGACTCATGATGTCAATTGCCTTTATTGCAACCGTTTAAAATGAATATCTTGAACCAAACAAAATTATTTATTCGGGTGCCTCTTTTGAGACTTATCCAAACAAATCTCTTTATATGTATTTTAAACTTTGTTTAGAGGTTTTAATTAGTTAAATCAAATTATCATTAATAAAGAAAAGAGTGGGACATGTAGAACCCGTGTTTATGATTCGAAGCGAAATCTTTTTGAATTAAATTTACTTCAATGATTTGTCCTCTAACATATCACACCTATTAAGAGTCCATCTCATTTAAGATTTAAAAATTTTGGAACCTTTCTATTTTAGGGTGATTAAACAGTGGCTCCAAAATCAAGGGAGTTGACAATACTTACTAAAGGAATAAATGAGTGAAGTATATCAATGGAGGAATGATAGTCTGACCCACTAGGGATATGGGTACACTATCTATGTATTAAGATAAAACCTCATAATCAGAATGGAGAGAAAAATGAGTCCCCAACAGAGTCGCCAGAATTTGTCGGCTAATTTTTTATTTTAGAATTAAAATTTTAAATTTTAATATTTAATATTTAATGTAATTTTGATTTTTTAAATGGTATTCTTTATTTAAAAAAAAATAAAGAGACTAGATAGATTTCATACATCTAATAGTTTAAATAGCTAAGTATGATACCACAAGTGATATATCATCTCAAAAAGATGAGTGTATCACTTGTTAGTAAGCTTAACTAATTAAACTTAAAAGTTTATGACTCTATTTTGGTTTGCGAACTTTATAGCTGACAAATTCCCCTATCTAATACACAAACTAGACAGGGTTAGATTAATATGGGTTCTTAATTTTCTATAGAAGAAAGCCCCTACAGTTAGTTACATTTTAGGCAACCGAAGTGACCTAACAAAGCTCTCGATTAAGAGCAGGGCTTTATCTTCAAGAATTTATTGTTTAAGTTTCCATAATTATTTATAGTAAAAGTCAAATGGGATTCAATTAAATAGGAACAGTTATTTCCAAAATGCAAAGGAGCGAAAAGTAGGAGATGTCAAAGATATTGAAGAACATTCAGTGACATCTCAAACTAACTTATGGTAAACTAACTTATGGTTGGGTTTACATCTTTGAAAGATAAATTATGTTATGTTTCAGTCTTGTAAATTATTTTGATATTTGGGACTTGTGTCTACATGTCATATGTCAATAGCTTGAGAAAAAAGGAGGATTTATGTCGTACTGAATGACGACCTTAGAATCTTAAAAAGTTTAGGACTTATATCAAACAATATAAAATCATAGAAAGTCCTAAAAGATAGTTTATTAGGATTTACGTCATGCCAGAAAAATAATCTTGAAACAACTAAAAGTGCATCGAGTTAACTCTGCTGATGTTAGAAAAAAGATTACAATTACATAATATAAAGGGATTAGATAAATATTTTCAAATTATAAAAGAAAGGCTAAATGATAAGCATATGAAAATTTAAATTGGGATATAAGATTTTAATTTGGGATTAGGCTCATACTAGACTAATTTTTCTTTTCCTAATCCTCTAGGCCACTGCTATATCAAAGTCAACCTATCAATATCAACTAGAAGTCACAAAAGAATCACCCCTATAGTCAGGCAACCCTAAAACCCTATCATTTAATGGATTGGTGAACCCAAATCGTATATGAACTTATCATGTTAAAGGTATAATGTACCCATGTGAGATAGAGTCTGAATTTATCAGGGTGTGGAGCACCTATGCATGATGTCTAATAGGTGATATGTAGTATCTGAACTTATTGATTAATAGTGTGCAGTGTGTGGATGTCTAGTTTGTGGTATTTGTTGTGTATTATTTAAACTTATCAATTAAATGTGCGTAGTGTATCTATGTGTGGTGTATGAGATGTATTATTTGATACGTGGGGTATTTTAAATTTATCGATAAAAAAATGTGATGTATTTATACGAGGTATATGAAGTGTAATATATGATATGTGGAGTGTATATGTAGGTGGTATAAAATGTATATATGTATTAATTAATGTGTGGTATTTATGGTGTAGTGTCGTATCTGTTCTTTTTCCTTAGAAATTATAGTATATGTGTAATATCAATAACATCTGTTCTTTTATAACCACCAATTCTCAAATCTTTTAAGGGTTTGGGCTACCGATGCCTTAAGGAAGTGAAAGAGCATCTTACTAATTGAATATTGATTTTATATTTTCTTCTATCAGAAAAGATGATTAGTGGTTCTTTGCATCATTGCCTTTTACCCTGCGCCTCGAACTTATATTACAACTTGATGTTTCATATGCCTATTTAATAATTACATAGTTTAAACTATAAAGTTTTGGATCTCTCTTATTTATATTAGACCAAGACAAAATGTAGTACAAAGTTAGATGTATTATTTCTCAAATGTCCAAAGTGTTAAACAAAATAAATCTGATTCTGATTTTTTTTTTTCAAATTACAAACAAAGGATAAGCTGCAGTTCCGCAAAATTTAAAGAAAGACTGGCTGCAATTCTTTCCAAGAAAATCCAGTATAAAAAGCAAAGAAAATCGAGACGCAACTGTCCCAAATGTTCAAACCATAAAATGAAGTAAAGCTAGCTGTATTTCCCCCCAAGAAATCCAAATCATGAAGTAACAAGAGAAGATAAGTTGTTGTTTCCAAATCTAAATCAAACTAACTTTAATATAATCAAAGAAGAACTCATATACCCAACACTCAATTTTTTGTATTCATTTATTTAACACATAAACTTTGTTCTTTACATTTATATCATCCAAATTTTCAATTCATATAAAAAACACCATTAATTTACTTTTTACCAATTCGAAAATGCATTTTTCTGCATGTATGAAGTATCGAGTATATTAAGATTGAAGTTCATGTGTTGAATATATAAATACTAAAACAAATTGTGTGGTATATATGTGAATCTACCTGATAAAAAGAGCAGTGAGAAGGATGATAGCTTTCAAAATCAGCAAACATAGCTTCAGCCAATGTAGTGCATAAGAAATAGCTCTTTCAAGCAATTGCCCAAGCATCAAGATGTCGATGATATATGACAGCAGTAATAAGAAATAGCTCTTTCGAGCAATTGCCCAAGCATCAAGATGTTGATGATATATGACAGCAGTTCTTTGTCATAAATTTAAAATTTAATAATTATGGAATTATAGTAATATCAATCTCAGTGAGTTAATAATATATAACCTTTGATTTCCAATAAAGTACAATGAAGCTTAAGAAGAACAAATAAAAGAAAGAATATCAAATTCCTTCCATTTATAAAGAAAAAAAAAGTAGTGCCTTTTCTCTGGTAAGTATTCATGTTCATAGAAGTAGAAATATAAGAGAAAGAAGCCAGATATATTGATTCAAAGATTTAATATCTGAAACTTAAAATTTTCCTATCCAGACATTAATACACTTAGAGAAGTTCTCAAAAAACAAAAAAATAATGAAGATTGCTTCGATCAAATCCACATGACTATATATATAATGATGAATAAATCCTTATTCGATTATCTATAAAATAATGAGGCAATTCTTACCTATAAATGCCTCCATAAAGTTTAAGAGAACTTAGAAGCTATAAGTAAAGTTTCCAAACCACGTAAATTAAAGAACCACCAAGTGAATTACCAACCTGAAATTCTTCCTTAACGCACGAATAAAAAATCCCAACCCTAAAAATTTCCTTGAACAGCTTTCAGAGAGTGTAAAAAAAAACATCAAGCCAAGAAAGAAATCCTCAAATCCTCCAAACAAAAAAATGCTAACCCCAAAATCCTTCCCCAAGGGGTTTGTTGAGCTCACTTTTGGTTGAGGTTTAGTTTTCCCTCTTTAGTAGCCTAGAGTCTAGCCATAGGACTTTTCTATTGACTATTCCTAGAAAACTAGAAAATAACCCTTACCATTAGAAATTCTAAACTCTTCTTTGCTCAACTTGAAGTTCTACATATTGGTCCTAACCTCTAGCAGTTAGTAGGTGGGGTAAGAATGGAGGATCTCAAGGAGAGTTCCCTTAGGACTGCTTAACCTTAGGGTTGACCCTAGGTGTTGGTCTAGAGTTAGTTCACTCACTTACACTCAATTTCACCCACAATCACTCACAAACCCTGAACCCAAATTGTTTACTTTGATCCCTTGATTATTTGGGAGACTCATGGAGATGGTCCCCTAAACCCACTAACCCTAGGCTAGGGTTTAGCTAAGACTAGTACATAGAGGACTCAAATAAGGATTTCATAGATAAGGTCCATGGCTAATATAAGGTGGTTGGCACCCCAATTCTACCAAAATGTCCAACTTGATCTTTTGTCCCTAAGCTCATAAGCTCGAGGTGTTAGCAGAGGTTGTTGTTCATAAGCTCGGGGTGGACAAAGATATACCCCAGCAAAACAAGCTCCAAGAAGAATGCGCCTCAAGATAGAGCAACAAGTCATTGCTGAGGTGAAGAAATTAATAGAAGGTAACTTTGTAAGAGAAGAGCAATACCTTACATGGTTAGCTAACATTGTACCTGTTAAGAAGAAAAGTGGACAAATCTATGTGTGTGTCAACTTCAGAGATTTGAAAAAAGTGTGTCCATAATATGAATTTTCTCTGCCAATACCAGAAAGGATGGTGGACCTTGCTTTGACACATGAGATTTTCTCCTTTATGGATGGATCATTGGGGTACAATCAGATCAATATGGCTTCAGAAGATGTAGCACTTACAGCCTTCAGGACACCTATCAAGATTTTCTACTACACAGTGATACGGTTTGGTTAAAGAACACCGGGGCATCAATGAGCTATGAGAAAGATTTTTTATGATCTCATTCACAACCAAGTGGAATGTTATTTGGATGATTTGGCCATCAAAATTAAATGAAAGATAGACCATTTGTATGATTTGAGGATCGTGTTCGAATGGTTATGATGATATGACCTCAAGATGAATCCCTCAAAGTGCACTTTCATCATCACCTCCTGGAAATTTATAGGATTTGTTGCCCATCATCGGGGAATCAAGATTGACCCGAATAAGATTAAAGCTATCTTTGAAATGCCTCCACCCAAAACATTGAAACAACTACGTTGCTTCCAAGAAAAGTTGGCATATCTGAGATGCTTTATTTCTAATCTCTCAGGTAGGTGTCAGCCCTTCTCAACATTAATTAAAAAGGATGCCAAATTTTTTTGGGAAGAGAAATGCAAGCGGGCCTTTGAACATGTTAAACAATATTTAATGATGCCTCCTATTTTGGCAACCCCTGGGAAACCTTTGATACATTATAATGCGGCCTTAGATGACTCTCTTGGAGCCCTCTTAACCCAAGTCAATGATGAGGGTAAAGAAAATACACTTTACTACTTGAGTTGTCTTCTAATACCGACGGAGAGAAGGTATCCACCTATCGAGAAGCATTTTATAGCTTTGATTTTCACTGCTAAGAAGCTCAAATACTACATGCTTTCTCATAGGATTATCCTAATTTCAAAATTTAATCCATTGTAATATTTTATGACTCGACGCACACTCTCTGGACCTCTAGCCAGATGGTCAATGATTTTATTTCAGTTTGATATAACTTTTATTCCCTTCATGCTATCAAGGGACAAATTTTAGCAGACTTCCTCGCCGCACACCCACTTCCAACTGGGTCCCCTCTTAATGAAGAAGTACTAGATGAAAAAATATTAAAAATGGAATTCTCCAGTGCGCAATACTTGGAGAAGTACTTCAACAGAGCTTTGTCAGCCAGAAAAGATAATGGACCAGGCACGATTACGCTAGGCAAAGCAAGGATTGGTTTGATCTTTATCACACCAGATAAGGATATGATGAGGTTCTCATTCTAGCTGTAAGAGCCATGTACTAAAAATGAAACTTTAATTATCGGGTTGGAATTGACAATCTCAATGGATATAACAGATATTTCTGTCTAAGGCGACTCACGAATTGTCATTTAACAAGTTGTCGGGCATTATAGGATTTTGAAATCATGGTTAGCAGAATACCACTGGTACACCATGAAGCTACTAGAATAGATCCCAACATGACTTTCTAACAGATTACTTGGGAAGATAATGCCTATGTTGACGCTCAAGCAAAACTTGTTAAGAAATTGGCATATCCCCCGGAGGATTCCATTAACATCATGATACAAGGGAGACGGGTTCTCTCTCGAATCGACCTTGAAAATCTATACAAGCTCAGAAAAGAGGAAGAAATAATGATTGCAGTTGCTGATAACAAACAAGATTAGCGTAAGCCATTAATAAAATATTTGCATATTAGAAAGCTGTCGGAGCACAAGTCTGCAGCACACTACATCATAAGAAGGGCTATGCTGTACGCCTTAGTTAGTGATGTCCTCTATAGAAGATCATTCGATCAGATATGGATGCGATGCTTAAGCAGGGCAAAAGTACAAAATATTGTCAAAGAAGTACATGTCGGATTGTGTGGCGCTCAGTAGTTAGGGCTGAAAATAAAAATGAAGATCAAGAGACTCAAATAATATTGGCTAGAAATGATGTCCGACTGCATGTATACAGTCAGAAGATATCAACAGTGCCACGTGCATGGGATCGTCTTACACCAACCTCTGAATGTGCTACACTCAATAGTTGCCTCGTGTCATGGCCATTCGAGTGTTTGGGTACGGTCATAATATTTCTGATAGACCTTCCATCCTCAAAAGGACATAGATTTATACTTGCCGCCACAGATTACTTTTCCAATGGGCAGAGGTAGTGCCATTATGAGAAGTTACAACACAGTACGTCCTTCAGTTCTTCAAAAGCCAAGTCATCTACCATTTTGTACTTCCGCACAAATAATCTTAGACAATGGAACAAACTTCAAGAGCACAAAGATTAACAACTTCGTTAAGCGGAACGGGATAGACTGGAGATACTCACGTTCTACTATCCCAGAGAAAATGGCTTAGCTGAAGCCTTCAAGAAGACATTGGTACAAATTTTGAAGAGGACACTAGATGAAAATAAAAGAGATTGGCATAACAAATCGCTAGAAGAATTGTGGGCCTACCAGACAACGTTCAAAATTCCCACTCAATGTACGCCCTACATGCTCATGTACGGGTCCAAGACCGTACTACCGTTAGAGGTTCATACGCCGTCTCTCAGGGTCACTATTTCCAATCAACTTACAACAGAAGCAAGTGCAAAATGTAGACTTGAAGAATTAGAAAGTCTCGAAGGAAAGCGCTTAGAAGCACAACAACATCTGGAGCTTTACCAGATAAAGATGATACAAGCTCATGATAAATTGGTCTGCCCAAGAACATTCAAAGTTGGTGATCTCATACTTGTGCTCAAAAACCCTATTCTTTCACGTCACAAGATAGGTGGAAATTTCGAGCCAACTTGGGAGAGACCCTTTCTCGTAGAAAAAGTCTACTCGAGAGGAGCTTACTAGCTAGAAAGTTTTTGGGGTGAAAGATCCATGTTACCAGTCAATGGATGATACCTGAAGACATACTATGCATCTTGACATTGCTTGAATTGAAATCTTAGAATTTTGATTATTTTGGGGTTATTTATTTGGCCAAACGTTTGTGACCGAGTTCAAAAATTTTTGTAATAAGGTAAGCTCAATAAAATGAATACTTTTGAAATTACACACTTCAATATTCTATTTTCTACTTTTAATTTTGATATTTTACTAAATTAAACACAATATATATATATATATATATATATAAACAATCTTCGCTCTCTGTTATTTTTTTTTGGGTAGGGTACAAGAGAAGGGAGCATAAAAGTCCCTTCCCAAAAAATTTAAATAGAAAAAACTCTAATGAAAGGAAGAACAACAATGTCTCCTTTCAACAATAACTCTACTTGGGGGGTAGTAGAAGTGCCTACCCCAGGGAGCTCAGAATGAAGGCTAATCTTAGCTAGACAATTGGCAGGCCTATTACCTTCTCTCAATATATGGGTGTATGAGGATCTGATACCCTCTCCCAAGGAGTAAATCATTTCAATCCACTGCAATAGGTACCAAGGAGTAGGTAACCTCCCTTCAATAATATCAATAAGGACCCTGGAGTCAGATTCTAAGATAAGTGAGGTGAAGCTACACTTTTGGGCCATAAACATAGCACAAAAAATAGCCACTGTTTCAGCCTCCAGAGGGTCCCTTGAAATAACAGGAGAATAAAAGTAGAGTAAACACTTTCCATT
This sequence comes from Phalaenopsis equestris, assembly GCF_001263595.1. NCBI lineage: Eukaryota > Viridiplantae > Streptophyta > Magnoliopsida > Asparagales > Orchidaceae > Phalaenopsis > Phalaenopsis equestris. The sequence continues at coordinate 8,620 of NW_018236744.1, read as the reverse complement.
ATTATTTATGAACACCCCTCCAATACCAGCATAAGGATTAGAAAAGCTACCATCTGTGTTAAGTTTAATTCCCCCCTTTGGTGGAGGAATCCAATGGATGAGTGCTTACTTGATTTTTTTTGGAAGACTATGGGATGTATTTTGAAGGATATCAGGAAGCTTCCCATGACAATATAATTTCTGTAGGTAGCTGATGCATTTGGTACCAATGGTAGAAGCTGTCACCCAGATGTCTTCAGATTTAATCTTGTTCCTAGCCATCCATATAAACCAAGCAGTTATACAAGGAATTGGGGATAAGTCTTGGTCCTGCCAATCCCTCCAGCTGAGGGAGAAATCATTCTAGAAAAATTGAACAATTTCTAATGTCAGTTTGGCAATTAAACAGTTCCAAACTTGTTTAACTATGGAACATTAGAAAAATAAGTGCTTAATAGTTTCCTCTTGGGATTTACATAACCCACATCTAGAAGGACCTCTCAAACCTTTTAACTTCAGTATATCATCTGTGGGCAGAAAGCCATGGAGTAATCTCCAAGAGAAAAATGACATGGAAGGGGATAAGAATTTATTCCACACACATTTACTCCAGCTGACGCTATTGTTGAGGAAAACAGAAGTTAGCAAATACTGCAGATAAAGACTGGGACACCTTCTTTTTCAAAATCAGGATATCTGTGCTTTCTCTATCAATTCTGCTTTTCATAACCTTCTGTAAAGTTTTGTTATCCAATATATTCTGTAAAGCTTGCTGATTCCAATCACCATTGAACCATAATTCAGCCAGCTGAGTTGCAGGATTAAATTGAGGGTTAGATGAAGTGTTGATTAAACCCTCACCATTCCAATTATCCAGCCAAATATTAAGCTTGCCCTCTCCAATTTTCCAGATGAATAGGTTTTCAGCCTGAGATCTTACTTTTAGCATATTGGTCCAGGCCCTGGAATCCCCAAGTCTTTTATTAACAAGGGAGGGGTGCTCCTCTCTACAGTGTTTGTCCTTCAAAAATTTAGCCCAAAGAGAACTATGAGCTCTGAACATCAACCAAAGCTTACAAAAATTGATTTGAGAGATCTGTATAAAACTTTTGAAACCCAGCCCACCAGCACTAGTGCTTCCACGCAGCTTTT